>NC_134837.1:2205805-2390264 GCF_004210375.1 Tachypleus tridentatus | reverse complement strand
ATGTTTGTTAACATGTAAACTGACGAGTTTCTCCAGTAGACAAGACTTTCATGTTTGTTAACATGTAAACTGGACGAGTTTCTCCAGTAGACCAGTCTTTCATGTTTGTTAACATGTAAACTGACGAGTCTCTCCAGTAGACCAGACTTTCATGTTTGTTTAGGTGCAAAACTGACGAGTTTCTCCAGTAGACCAGACTTTCATGTTTGTTAACATGTAAACTGACGAGTTTCTCCAGTAGACCAGACTTTCATGTTTGTTAACATGTAAACTGACGAGTTTCTCCAGTAGACCAGACTTTCATGTTTGTTAACATGTAAACTGACGAGTTTCTCCAGTAGACCAGACTTTCATGTTTGTTACATGTAAACCATCATTTAAACGTATGACGAGTTTCTCCAGTAGACCAGACTTTCATGTTTGTTTACATGAAAACTGACTAGTTTCTCCAGTAAACCAGACTTTCATGTTTGTTAACATGTAAACTTGAGAAGGATCTCCAGTAAACCAGACTTTCATGTTTGTTAACATGTAAACTTAGAGAAGGATCTCCAGTAGACCAGACTTTCATGTTTGTTTACATGTAAACTCTGACGAGATTCTCCAGTAGCCCAGACTTTGAAGTTTGTTAAGATGCAAACTGACGAGTTCTCCAGTAGACCAGACTTTCTTTTGCGTATGCTTGCATATAAACTGACGAGTTTCTCCAGTAGACCAGAATTTCATGTTTGTTTACATGTAAACTCTGACGAGTTTCTCCAGTAGACCAGACTTTCATGTTTGTTAACATGTAAACTCTGACGAGTTTCTCCAGTAGACCAGACTTTCATGTTTGTTAACATGTAAACTGACGAGTTTCTCCAGTAGACCAGACTTTCATGTTTGTTAACATGTAAACTGACGAGTTTCTCCAGTAGACCAGACTTTCATGTTTGTTAACATGTAAACTGACGAGTTTCTCCAGTAGACCAGACTTTCATGTTTGTTAACATGTAAACTGACGAGTTTCTCCAGTAGACCAGACTTTCATGTTTGTTAACATGTAAACTGACGAGTTTCTCCAGTAGACCAGACTTTCATGTTTGTTAACATGTAAACTGACGAGTTTCTCCAGTAGACCAGACTTCATGTTTGTTAACATGTAAACTGACGAGTATCCCCAGTAGACCAGACTTTCATGTTTGTTTACATGTAAACTGACGAGTTTCTCCAGTAGACCAGACTTTCATGTTTGTTAACATGTAAACTGACGAGTTTCTCCAGTAGACCAGACTTTCATGTTTGTTAACATGTAAACTGACGAGTTTCTCCAGTAGACCAGACTTTCATGTTTGTTAACATGTAAACTGACGAGTTTCTCCAGTAGACCAGACTTTCATGTTTGTTAACATGTAAACTGACGAGTTTCTCCAGTAGACCAGACTTTCATGTTTGTTAACATGTAAACTGACGAGTTTCTCCAGTAGACCAGACTTTCATGTTTGTTAACATGTAAACTGACGAGTTTCTCCAGTAGACCAGACTTTCATGTTTGTTAACATGTAAACTGACGAGTTTCTCCAGTAGACCAGACTTTCATGTTTGTTAACATGTAAACTGACGAGTTTCTCCAGTAGACCAGACTTTCATGTTTGTTAACATGTAAACTGACGAGTTTCTCCAGTAGACCAGACTTTCATGTTTGTTAACATGTAAACTGACGAGTTTCTCCAGTAGACCAGACTTTCATGTTTGTTAACATGTAAACTGACGAGTTTCTCCAGTAGACCAGACTTTCATGTTTGTTAACATGTAAACTGACGAGTTTCTCCAGTAGACCAGACTTTCATGTTTGTTAACATGTAAACTGACGAGTTTCTCCAGTAGACCAGACTTTCATGTTTGTTAACATGTAAACTGACGAGTTTCTCCAGTAGACCAGACTTTCATGTTTGTTAACATGTAAACTGACGAGTTTCTCCAGTAGACCAGACTTTCATGTTTGTTAACATGTAAACTGACGAGTTTCTCCAGTAGACCAGACTTTCATGTTTGTTAACATGTAAACTGACGAGTTTCTCCAGTAGACCAGACTTTCATGTTTGTTAACATGTAAACTGACGAGTTTCTCCAGTAGACCAGACTTTCATGTTTGTTAACATGTAAACTGACGAGTTTCTCCAGTAGACCAGACTTTCATGTTTGTTAACATGTAAACTGACGAGTTTCTCCAGTAGACCAGACTTTCATGTTTGTTAACATGTAAACTGACGAGTTTCTCCAGTAGACCAGACTTTCATGTTTGTTAACATGTAAACTGACGAGTTTCTCCAGTAGACCAGACTTTCATGTTTGTTAACATGTAAACTGACGAGTTTCTCCAGTAGACCAGACTTTCATGTTTGTTAACATGTAAACTGACGAGTTTCTCCAGTAGACCAGACTTTCATGTTTGTTAACATGTAAACTGACGAGTTTCTCCAGTAGACCAGACTTTCATGTTTGTTAACATGTAAACTGACGAGTTTCTCCAGTAGACCAGACTTTCATGTTTGTTTACATGTAAACTGACGAGTTTCTCCAGTAGACCAGACTTTCATGTTTGTTAACATGTAAACTGACGAGTTTCTCCAGTAGACCAGACTTTCATGTTTGTTAACATGTAAACTGACGAGTTTCTCCAGTAGACCAGACTTTCATGTTTGTTAACATGTAAACTGACGAGTTTCTCCAGTAGACCAGACTTTTATGTTTGTTAACATGTAAACTGACGAGTTTCTCCAGTAGACCAGACTTTCATGTTTGTTTACATGTAAACTGACGTGTTTCTCCAGTAGACCAGACTTTCATGTTTGTTAACATGTAAACTGACGAGTTTCTCCAGTAGACCAGACTTTCATGTTTGTTAACATGTAAACTGACGAGTTTCTCCAGTAGACCAGACTTTCATGTTTGTTAACATGTAAACTGACGAGTTTCTCCAGTAGACCAGACTTTCATGTTTGTTAACATGTAAACTGACGAGTTTCTCCAGTAGACCAGACTTTCATGTTTGTTTACATGTAAACTGACGAGTTTCTCCAGTAGACCAGACTTTCATGTTTGTTAACATGTAAACTGACGAGTTTCTCCAGTAGACCAGACTTTCATGTTTGTTAACATGTAAACTGACGAGTTTCTCCAGTAGACCAGACTTTCATGTTTGTTAACATGTAAACTGACGAGTTTCTCCAGTAGACCAGACTTTCATGTTTGTTAACATGTAAACTGACGAGTTTCTCCAGTAGACCAGACTTTCATGTTTGTTAACATGTAAACTGACGAGTTTCTCCAGTAGACCAGACTTTCATGTTTGTTAACATGTAAACTGACGAGTTTCTCCAGTAGACCAGACTTTCATGTTTGTTAACATGTAAACTGACGAGTTTCTCCAGTAGACCAGACTTTCATGTTTGTTAACATGTAAACTGACGAGTTTCTCCAGTAGACCAGACTTTCATGTTTGTTTACATGTAAACTGACGAGTTTCTCCAGTAGACCAGACTTTCATGTTTGTTAACATGTAAACTGACGAGTTTCTCCAGTAGACCAGACTTTCATGTTTGTTAACATGTAAACTGACGAGTTTCTCCAGTAGACCAGACTTTCATGTTTGTTAACATGTAAACTGACGAGTTTCTCCAGTAGACCAGACTTTCATGTTTGTTAACATGTAAACTGACGAGTTTCTCCAGTAGACCAGACTTTCATGTTTGTTAACATGTAAACTGACGAGTTTCTCCAGTAGACCAGACTTTCATGTTTGTTAACATGTAAACTGACGAGTTTCTCCAGTAGACCAGACTTTCATGTTTGTTAACATGTAAACTGACGAGTTTCTCCAGTAGACCAGACTTTCATGTTTGTTAACATGTAAACTGACGAGTTTCTCCAGTAGACCAGACTTTCATGTTTGTTAACATGTAAACTGACGAGTTTCTCCAGTAGACCAGACTTTCATGTTTGTTAACATGTAAACTGACGAGTTTCTCCAGTAGACCAGACTTTCATGTTTGTTAACATGTAAACTGACGAGTTTCTCCAGTAGACCAGACTTTCATGTTTGTTAACATGTAAACTGACGAGTTTCTCCAGTAGACCAGACTTTCATGTTTGTTAACATGTAAACTGACGAGTTTCTCCAGTAGACCAGACTTTCATGTTTGTTAACATGTAAACTGACGAGTTTCTCCAGTAGACCAGACTTTCATGTTTGTTAACATGTAAACTGACGAGTTTCTCCAGTAGACCAGACTTTCATGTTTGTTTACATGTAAACTGACGAGTTTCTCCAGTAGACCAGACTTTCATGTTTGTTAACATGTAAACTGACGA
Organism: Tachypleus tridentatus; assembly: GCF_004210375.1. NCBI lineage: Eukaryota > Metazoa > Arthropoda > Merostomata > Xiphosura > Limulidae > Tachypleus > Tachypleus tridentatus. Next base: position 2,385,911 of record NC_134837.1, on the reverse strand, counting down.
GTTTCTCCAGTAGACCAGACTTTCATGTTTGTTAACATGTAAACTGACGAGTTTCTCCAGTAGACCAGACTTTCATGTTTGTTAACATGTAAACTGACGAGTTTCTCCAGTAGACCAGACTTTCATGTTTGTTAACATGTAAACTGACGAGTTTCTCCAGTAGACCAGACTTTCATGTTTGTTAACATGTAAACTGACGAGTTTCTCCAGTAGACCAGACTTTCATGTTTGTTAACATGTAAACTGACGAGTTTCTCCAGTAGACCAGACTTTCATGTTTGTTAACATGTAAACTGACGAGTTTCTCCAGTAGACCAGACTTTCATGTTTGTTAACATGTAAACTGACGAGTTTCTCCAGTAGACCAGACTTTCATGTTTGTTAACATGTAAACTGACGAGTTTCTCCAGTAGACCAGACTTTCATGTTTGTTAACATGTAAACTGACGAGTTTCTCCAGTAGACCAGACTTTCATGTTTGTTAACATGTAAACTGACGAGTTTCTCCAGTAGACCAGACTTTCATGTTTGTTAACATGTAAACTGACGAGTTTCTCCAGTAGACCAGACTTTCATGTTTGTTAACATGTAAACTGACGAGTTTCTCCAGTAGACCAGACTTTCATGTTTGTTAACATGTAAACTGACGAGTTTCTCCAGTAGACCAGACTTTCATGTTTGTTAACATGTAAACTGACGAGTTTCTCCAGTAGACCAGACTTTCATGTTTGTTAACATGTAAACTGACGAGTTTCTCCAGTAGACCAGACTTTCATGTTTGTTAACATGTAAACTGACGAGTTTCTCCAGTAGACCAGACTTTCATGTTTGTTAACATGTAAACTGACGAGTTTCTCCAGTAGACCAGACTTTCATGTTTGTTAACATGTAAACTGACGAGTTTCTCCAGTAGACCAGACTTTCATGTTTGTTAACATGTAAACTGACGAGTTTCTCCAGTAGACCAGACTTTCATGTTTGTTAACATGTAAACTGACGAGTTTCTCCAGTAGACCAGACTTTCATGTTTGTTAACATGTAAACTGACGAGTTTCTCCAGTAGACCAGACTTTCATGTTTGTTAACATGTAAACTGACGAGTTTCTCCAGTAGACCAGACTTTCATGTTTGTTAACATGTAAACTGACGAGTTTCTCCAGTAGACCAGACTTTCATGTTTGTTAACATGTAAACTGACGAGTTTCTCCAGTAGACCAGACTTTCATGTTTGTTAACATGTAAACTGACGAGTTTCTCCAGTAGACCAGACTTTCATGTTTGTTAACATGTAAACTGACGAGTTTCTCCAGTAGACCAGACTTTCATGTTTGTTAACATGTAAACTGACGAGTTTCTCCAGTAGACCAGACTTTCATGTTTGTTAACATGTAAACTGACGAGTTTCTCCAGTAGACCAGACTTTCATGTTTGTTAACATGTAAACTGACGAGTTTCTCCAGTAGACCAGACTTTCATGTTTGTTAACATGTAAACTGACGAGTTTCTCCAGTAGACCAGACTTTCATGTTTGTTAACATGTAAACTGACGAGTTTCTCCAGTAGACCAGACTTTCATGTTTGTTAACATGTAAACTGACGAGTTTCTCCAGTAGACCAGACTTTCATGTTTGTTAACATGTAAACTGACGAGTTTCTCCAGTAGACCAGACTTTCATGTTTGTTAACATGTAAACTGACGAGTTTCTCCAGTAGACCAGACTTTCATGTTTGTTTACATGTAAACTGACGAGTTTCTCCAGTAGACCAGACTTTCATGTTTGTTAACATGTAAACTGACGAGTTTCTCCAGTAGACCAGACTTTCATGTTTGTTAACATGTAAACTGACGAGTTTCTCCAGTAGACCAGACTTTCATGTTTGTTAACATGTAAACTGACGAGTTTCTCCAGTAGACCAGACTTTCATGTTTGTTAACATGTAAACTGACGAGTTTCTCCAGTAGACCAGACTTTCATGTTTGTTAACATGTAAACTGACGAGTTTCTCCAGTAGACCAGACTTTCATGTTTGTTAACATGTAAACTGACGAGTTTCTCCAGTAGACCAGACTTTCATGTTTGTTAACATGTAAACTGACGAGTTTCTCCAGTAGACCAGACTTTCATGTTTGTTAACATGTAAACTGACGAGTTTCTCCAGTAGACCAGACTTTCATGTTTGTTAACATGTAAACTGACGAGTTTCTCCAGTAGACCAGACTTTCATGTTTGTTAACATGTAAACTGACGAGTTTCTCCAGTAGACCAGACTTTCATGTTTGTTAACATTTAAACTGACGAGTTTTCCAGTAGACCAGACTTTCATGTTTGTTAACATGTAAACTGACGAGTTTCTCCAGTAGACCAGACTTTCATGTTTGTTAACATGTAAACTGACGAGTTTCTCCAGTAGACCAGACTTTCATGTTTGTTAACATGTAAACTGACGAGTTTCTCCAGTAGACCAGACTTTCATGTTTGTTAACATGTAAACTCTGACGAGTTTCTCCAGTAGACCAGACTTTCATGTTTGTTAACATGTAAACTGACGAGTTTCTCCAGTAGACCAGACTTTCATGTTTGTTAACATGTAAACTGACGAGTTTCTCCAGTAGACCAGACTTTCATGTTTGTTAACATGTAAACTGACGAGTTTCTCCAGTAGACCAGACTTTCATGTTTGTTAACATGTAAACTGACGAGTTTCTCCAGTAGACCAGACTTTCATGTTTGTTAACATGTAAACTGACGAGTTTCTCCAGTAGACCAGACTTTCATGTTTGTTAACATGTAAACTGACGAGTTTCTCCAGTAGACCAGACTTTCATGTTTGTTAACATGTAAACTGACGAGTTTCTCCAGTAGACCAGACTTTTATGTTTGTTAACATGTAAACTGACGAGTTTCTCCAGTAGACCAGACTTTCATGTTTGTTAACATGTAAACTGACGAGTTTCTCCAGTAGACCAGACTTTCATGTTTGTTTACATGTAAACTGACGAGTTTCTCCAGTAGACCAGACATTCATGTTTGTTAACATGTAAACTATGACGAGTTTCACCAGTAGACCAGACTTTTATGTTTGTTAATATGTAAACTGACGAGTTTCTCCAGTAGACCAGACTTTCATGTTTGTTAACATGTAAACTGACGAGTTTCTCCAGTAGACCAGACTTTCATGTTTGTTAACATGTAAACTGACGAGTTTCTCCAGTAGACCAGACTTTCATGTTTGTTAACATGTAAACTGACGAGTTTCTCCAGTAGACCAGACTTTCATGTTTGTTTACATGTAAACTGACGAGTTTCTCCAGTAGACCAGACTTTCATGTTTGTTAACATGTAAACTGACGAGTTTCTCCAGTAGACCAGACTTTCATGTTTGTTAACATGTAAACTGACGAGTTTCTCCAGTAGACCAGACTTTCATGTTTGTTAACATGTAAACTGACGAGTTTCTCCAGTAGACCAGACTTTCATGTTTGTTAACATGTAAACTGACGAGTTTCTCCAGTAGACCAGACTTTCATGTTTGTTAACATGTAAACTGACGAGTTTCTCCAGTAGACCAGACTTTCATGTTTGTTAACATGTAAACTGACGAGTTTCTCCAGTAGACCAGACTTTCATGTTTGTTAACATGTAAACTGACGAGTTTCTCCAGTAGACCAGACTTTCATGTTTGTTAACATGTAAACTGACGAGTTTCTCCAGTAGACCAGACTTTCATGTTTGTTAACATGTAAACTGACGAGTTTCTCCAGTAGACCAGACTTTCATGTTTGTTAACATGTAAACTGACGAGTTTCTCCAGTAGACCAGACTTTCATGTTTGTTAACATGTAAACTGACGAGTTTCTCCAGTAGACCAGACTTTCATGTTTGTTAACATGTAAACTGACGAGTTTCTCCAGTAGACCAGACTTTCATGTTTGTTAACATGTAAACTGACGAGTTTCTCCAGTAGACCAGACTTTCATGTTTGTTAACATGTAAACTGACGAGTTTCTCCAGTAGACCAGACTTTCATGTTTGTTAACATGTAAACTGACGAGTTTCTCCAGTAGACCAGACTTTCATGTTTGTTAACATGTAAACTGACGAGTTTCTCCAGTAGACCAGACTTTCATGTTTGTTAACATGTAAACTGACGAGTTTCTCCAGTAGACCAGACTTTCATGTTTGTTAACATGTAAACTGACGAGTTTCTCCAGTAGACCAGACTTTCATGTTTGTTAACATGTAAACTGACGAGTTTCTCCAGTAGACCAGACTTTCATGTTTGTTAACATGTAAACTGACGAGTTTCTCCAGTAGACCAGACTTTCATGTTTGTTAACATGTAAACTGACGAGTTTCTCCAGTAGACCAGACTTTCATGTTTGTTAACATGTAAACTGACGAGTTTCTCCAGTAGACCAGACTTTCATGTTTGTTAACATGTAAACTGACGAGTTTCTCCAGTAGACCAGACTTTCATGTTTGTTAACATGTAAACTGACGAGTTTCTCCAGTAGACCAGACTTTCATGTTTGTTAACATGTAAACTGACGAGTTTCTCCAGTAGACCAGACTTTCATGTTTGTTAACATGTAAACTGACGAGTTTCTCCAGTAGACCAGACTTTCATGTTTGTTAACATGTAAACTGACGAGTTTCTCCAGTAGACCAGACTTTCATGTTTGTTAACATGTAAACTGACGAGTTTCTCCAGTAGACCAGACTTTCATGTTTGTTAACATGTAAACTGACGAGTTTCTCCAGTAGACCAGACTTTCATGTTTGTTAACATGTAAACTGACGAGTTTCTCCAGTAGACCAGACTTTCATGTTTGTTAACATGTAAACTGACGAGTTTCTCCAGTAGACCAGACTTTCATGTTTGTTAACATGTAAACTGACGAGTTTCTCCAGTAGACCAGACTTTCATGTTTGTTAACATGTAAACTGACGAGTTTCTCCAGTAGACCAGACTTTCATGTTTGTTAACATGTAAACTGACGAGTTTCTCCAGTAGACCAGACTTTCATGTTTGTTAACATGTAAACTGACGAGTTTCTCCAGTAGACCAGACTTTCATGTTTGTTTACATGTAAACTCTGACGAGTTTCTCCAGTAGACCAGACTTTCATGTTTGTTAACATGTAAACTGACGAGTTTCTCCAGTAGACCAGACTTTCATGTTTGTTAACATGTAAACTGACGAGTTTCTCCAGTAGACCAGACTTTCATGTTTGTTAACATGTAAACTGACGAGTTTCTCCAGTAGACCAGACTTTCATGTTTGTTAACATGTAAACTGACGAGTTTCTCCAGTAGACCAGACTTTCATGTTTGTTAACATGTAAACTGACGAGTTTCTCCAGTAGACCAGACTTTCATGTTTGTTAACATGTAAACTGACGAGTTTCTCCAGTAGACCAGACTTTCATGTTTGTTAACATGTAAACTGACGAGTTTCTCCAGTAGACCAGACTTTCATGTTTGTTAACATGCAAAGTGACGAGTTTCTCCAGTAGACCAGACTTTCATGTTTGTTAACATGCAAAGTGACGAGTTTCTCCAGTAGACCAGACTTTCATGTTTGTTAACATGTAAACTGACGAGTTTCTCCAGTAGACCAGACTTTCATGTTTGTTAACATGTAAACTGACGAGTTTCTCCAGTAGACCAGACTTTCATGTTTGTTAACATGTAAACTGACGAGTTTCTCCAGTAGACCAGACTTTCATGTTTGTTAACATGTAAACTGACGAGTTTCTCCAGTAGACCAGACTTTCATGTTTGTTAACATGTAAACTGACGAGTTTCTCCAGTAGACCAGACTTTCATGTTTGTTAACATGTAAACTGACGAGTTTCTCCAGTAGACCAGACTTTCATGTTTGTTAACATGTAAACTGACGAGTTTCTCCAGTAGACCAGACTTTCATGTTTGTTAACATGTAAACTGACGAGTTTCTCCAGTAGACCAGACTTTCATGTTTGTTTACATGTAAACTGACGAGTTTCTCCAGTAGACCAGACTTTCATGTTTGTTAACATGTAAACTGACGAGTTTCTCCAGTAGACCAGACTTTCATGTTTGTTAACATGTAAACTGACGAGTTTCTCCAGTAGACCAGACTTTCATGTTTGTTAACATGTAAACTGACGAGTTTCTCCAGTAGACCAGACTTTCATGTTTGTTAACATGTAAACTGACGAGTTTCTCCAGTAGACCAGACTTTCATGTTTGTTAACATGTAAACTGACGAGTTTCTCCAGTAGACCAGACTTTCATGTTTGTTAACATGTAAACTGACGAGTTTCTCCAGTAGACCAGACTTTCATGTTTGTTAACATGTAAACTGACGAGTTTCTCCAGTAGACCAGACTTTCATGTTTGTTTACATGTAAACTGACGAGTTTCTCCAGTAGACCAGACTTTCATGTTTGTTAACATGTAAACTGACGAGTTTCTCCAGTAGACCAGACTTTCATGTTTGTTAACATGTAAACTGACGAGTTTCTCCAGTAGACCAGACTTTCATGTTTGTTAACATGTAAACTGACGAGTTTCTCCAGTAGACCAGACTTTCATGTTTGTTAACATGTAAACTGACGAGTTTCTCCAGTAGACCAGACTTTCATGTTTGTTAACATGTAAACTGACGAGTTTCTCCAGTAGACCAGACTTTCATGTTTGTTAACATGTAAACTGACGAGTTTCTCCAGTAGACCAGACTTTCATGTTTGTTAACATGTAAACTGACGAGTTTCTCCAGTAGACCAGACTTTCATGTTTGTTAACATGTAAACTGACGAGTTTCTCCAGTAGACCAGACTTTCATGTTTGTTAACATGTAAACTGACGAGTTTCTCCAGTAGACCAGACTTTCATGTTTGTTAACATGTAAACTGACGAGTTTCTCCAGTAGACCAGACTTTCATGTTTGTTAACATGTAAACTGACGAGTTTCTCCAGTAGACCAGACTTTCATGTTTGTTAACATGTAAACTGACGAGTTTCTCCAGTAGACCAGACTTTCATGTTTGTTAACATGTAAACTGACGAGTTTCTCCAGTAGACCAGACTTTCATGTTTGTTAACATGTAAACTGACGAGTTTCTCCAGTAGACCAGACTTTCATGTTTGTTAACATGTAAACTGACGAGTTTCTCCAGTAGACCAGACTTTCATGTTTGTTAACATGTAAACTGACGAGTTTCTCCAGTAGACCAGACTTTCATGTTTGTTAACATGTAAACTGACGAGTTTCTCCAGTAGACCAGACTTTCATGTTTGTTTACATGTAAACTGACGAGTTTCTCCAGTAGACCAGACTTTCATGTTTGTTAACATGTAAACTGACAGTAGACCAGACTTTCATGTTTTCATGTCTGACGAGTCCAGTAGACCAGACTTTCATGTTTGTTAACATGTAAACTGACGAGTTTCTCCAGTAGACCAGACTTTCATGTTTGTTAACATGTAAACTGACGAGTTTCTCCAGTAGACCAGACTTTCATGTTTGTTTACATGTAAACTGACGAGTTTCTCCAGTAGACCAGACTTTCATGTTTGTTAACATGTAAACTGACGAGTTTCTCCAGTAGACCAGACTTTCATGTTTGTTAACATGTAAACTGACGAGTTTCTCCAGTAGACCAGACTTTCATGTTTGTTAACATGTAAACTGACGAGTTTCTCCAGTAGACCAGACTTTCATGTTTGTTAACATGTAAACTGACGAGTTTCTCCAGTAGACCAGACTTTCATGTTTGTTAACATGTAAACTGACGAGTTTCTCCAGTAGACCAGACTTTCATGTTTGTTAACATGTAAACTGACGAGTTTCTCCAGTAGACCAGACTTTCATGTTTGTTAACATGTAAACTGACGAGTTTCTCCAGTAGACCAGACTTTCATGTTTGTTAACATGTAAACTGACGAGTTTCTCCAGTAGACCAGACTTTCATGTTTGTTAACATGTAAACTGACGAGTTTCTCCAGTAGACCAGACTTTCATGTTTGTTAACATGTAAACTGACGAGTTTCTCCAGTAGACCAGACTTTCATGTTTGTTAACATGTAAACTGACGAGTTTCTCCAGTAGACCAGACTTTCATGTTTGTTTACATGTAAACTGACGAGTTTCTCCAGTAGACCAGACTTTCATGTTTGTTAACATGTAAACTGACGAGTTTCTCCAGTAGACCAGACTTTCATGTTTGTTAACATGTAAACTGACGAGTTTCTCCAGTAGACCAGACTTTCATGTTTGTTAACATGTAAACTGACGAGTTTCTCCAGTAGACCAGACTTTCATGTTTGTTAACATGTAAACTGACGAGTTTCTCCAGTAGACCAGACTTTCATGTTTGTTAACATGTAAACTGACGAGTTTCTCCAGTAGACCAGACTTTCATGTTTGTTAACATGTAAACTGACGAGTTTCTCCAGTAGACCAGACTTTCATGTTTGTTAACATGTAAACTGACGAGTTTCTCCAGTAGACCAGACTTTCATGTTTGTTAACATGTAAACTGACGAGTTTCTCCAGTAGACCAGACTTTCATGTTTGTTAACATGTAAACTGACGAGTTTCTCCAGTAGACCAGACTTTCATGTTTGTTAACATTTAAACTGACGAGTTTCTCCAGTAGACCAGACTTTCATGTTTGTTAACATGTAAACTGACGAGTTTCTCCAGTAGACCAGACTTTCATGTTTGTTTACATGTAAACTGAAGAGTTTCTCCAGTAGACCAGACTTTCATGTTTGTTAACATGTAAACTGACGAGTTTCTCCAGTAGACCAGACTTTCATGTTTGTTAACATTTAAACTGACGAGTTTCTCCAGTAGACCAGACTTTCATGTTTGTTAACATGTAAACTGACGAGTTTCTCCAGTAGACCAGACTTTCATGTTTGTTAACATTAAACTGACGAGTCCAGTAGACCAGACTTTCATGTTTGTTAACATGTAAACTGACGAGTTTCTCCAGTAGACCAGACTTTCATGTTTGTTAACATGTAAACTGACGAGTTTCTCCAGTAGACCAGACTTTCATGTTTGTTAACATTTAAACTGACGAGTTTCTCCAGTAGACCAGACTTTCATGTTTGTTAACATGTAAACTGACGAGTTTCTCCAGTAGACCAGACTTTCATGTTTGTTTACATGTAAACTGACGAGTTTCTCCAGTAGACCAGACTTTCATGTTTGTTAACATGTAAACTGACGAGTTTCTCCAGTAGACCAGACTTTCATGTTTGTTAACATGTAAACTGACGAGTTTCTCCAGTAGACCAGACTTTCATGTTTGTTAACATGTAAACTGACGAGTTTCTCCAGTAGACCAGACTTTCATGTTTGTTAACATGTAAACTGACGAGTTTCTCCAGTAGACCAGACTTTCATGTTTGTTAACATGTAAACTGACGAGTTTCTCCAGTAGACCAGACTTTCATGTTTGTTAACATGTAAACTGACGAGTTTCTCCAGTAGACCAGACTTTCATGTTTGTTAACATGTAAACTGACGAGTTTCTCCAGTAGACCAGACTTTCATGTTTGTTAACATGTAAACTGACGAGTTTCTCCAGTAGACCAGACTTTCATGTTTGTTAACATGTAAACTGACGAGTTTCTCCAGTAGACCAGACTTTCATGTTTGTTAACATGTAAACTGACGAGTTTCTCCAGTAGACCAGACTTTCATGTTTGTTAACATGTAAACTGACGAGTTTCTCCAGTAGACCAGACTTTCATGTTTGTTAACATGTAAACTGACGAGTTTCTCCAGTAGACCAGACTTTCATGTTTGTTAACATGTAAACTGACGAGTTTCTCCAGTAGACCAGACTTTCATGTTTGTTAACATGTAAACTGACGAGTTTCTCCAGTAGACCAGACTTTCATGTTTGTTAACATGTAAACTGACGAGTTTCTCCAGTAGACCAGACTTTCATGTTTGTTAACATGTAAACTGACGAGTTTCTCCAGTAGACCAGACTTTCATGTTTGTTAACATGTAAACTGACGAGTTTCTCCAGTAGACCAGACTTTCATGTTTGTTAACATGTAAACTGACGAGTTTCTCCAGTAGACCAGACTTTCATGTTTGTTAACATGTAAACTGACGAGTTTCTCCAGTAGACCAGACTTTCATGTTTGTTAACATGTAAACTGACGAGTTTCTCCAGTAGACCAGACTTTCATGTTTGTTAACATGTAAACTGACGAGTTTCTCCAGTAGACCAGACTTTCATGTTTGTTAACATGTAAACTGACGAGTTTCTCCAGTAGACCAGACTTTCATGTTTGTTAACATGTAAACTGACGAGTTTCTCCAGTAGACCAGACTTTCATGTTTGTTAACATGTAAACTGACGAGTTTCTCCAGTAGACCAGACTTTCATGTTTGTTAACATGTAAACTGACGAGTTTCTCCAGTAGACCAGACTTTCATGTTTGTTAACATGTAAACTGACGAGTTTCTCCAGTAGACCAGACTTTCATGTTTGTTAACATGTAAACTGACGAGTTTCTCCAGTAGACCAGACTTTCATGTTTGTTAACATGTAAACTGACGAGTTTTGTTAACATGTAAACTGACGAGTTTCTCCAGTAGACCAGACTTTCATGTTTGTTAACATGTAAACTGACGAGTTTCTCCAGTAGACCAGACTTTCATGTTTGTTAACATGTAAACTGACGAGTTTCTCCAGTAGACCAGACTTTCATGTTTGTTTACATGTAAACTGACGAGTTTCTCTAGTAGACCAGACTTTCATGTTTCTTAACATGTAAACTGACGAGTTTCTCCAGTAGACAAGACTTTTATGTTTGTTAACATGTAAACTGACGAGTTTTTCCAGTAGACCAGACTTTCATGTTTGTTAACATGTAAACTGACGAGTTTCTCCAGTAGACCAGACTTTTATGTTTGTTTAGGTATAAACTAACGAGTTTCTCCAGTAGACCAGACTTTCATGTTTGTTTACATGTGAACTCTGACGAGTTTCTCCAGTAGACCAGACTTTTATGTTTGTTAACATGTAAACTGTGACATGGTTCTCCAGTAGAGCAGACTTTCATGTTTGTTAACATGTAAACTACTGACGAGTTTCTCCAGTAGACCAGACTTTCATGTTTGTTAACATGTAAACTGACGAGTTTCTCCAGTAGACCAGACTTTCATGTTTGTTAACATGTAAACTGACGAGTTTCTCCAGTAGACCAGACTTTCATGTTTGTTAACATGTAAACTGACGAGTTTCTCCAGTAGACCAGACTTTCATGTTTGTTAACATGTAAACTGACGAGTTTCTCCAGTAGACCAGACTTTCATGTTTGTTAACATGTAAACTGACGAGTTTCTCCAGTAGACCAGACTTTCATGTTTGTTAACATGTAAACTGACGAGTTTCTCCAGTAGACCAGACTTTCATGTTTGTTAACATGTAAACTGACGAGTTTCTCCAGTAGACCAGACTTTCATGTTTGTTAACATGTAAACTGACGAGTTTCTCCAGTAGACCAGACTTTCATGTTTGTTTACATGTAAACTGACGAGTTTCTCCAGTAGACCAGACTTTCATGTTTGTTAACATGTAAACTGACGAGTTTCTCCAGTAGACCAGACTTTCATGTTTGTTAACATGTAAACTGACGAGTTTCTCCAGTAGACCAGACTTTCATGTTTGTTAACATGTAAACTGACGAGTTTCTCCAGTAGACCAGACTTTCATGTTTGTTAACATGTAAACTGACGAGTTTCTCCAGTAGACCAGACTTTCATGTTTGTTAACATGTAAACTGACGAGTTTCTCCAGTAGACCAGACTTTCATGTTTGTTTACATGTAAACTGACGAGTTTCTCCAGTAGACCAGACTTTCATGTTTGTTAACATGTAAACTGACGAGTTTCTCCAGTAGACCAGACTTTCATGTTTGTTAACATGTAAACTGACGAGTTTCTCCAGTAGACCAGACTTTCATGTTTGTTAACATGTAAACTGACGAGTTTCTCCAGTAGACCAGACTTTCATGTTTGTTAACATGTAAACTGACGAGTTTCTCCAGTAGACCAGACTTTCATGTTTGTTAACATGTAAACTGACTGAGTTTCTCCAGTAGACCAGACTTTCATGTTTGTTAACATGTAAACTGACGAGTTTCTCCAGTATACCAGTCTTTCATGTTTGTTAACATGAAAAAACTGACGAGTTTCTCCAGTAGACCAGACTTTCATGTTTGTTAACATGTAAACTGACGAGTTTCTCCAGTAGACCAGACTTTCATGTTTGTTAACATGTAAACTGACGAGTTTCTCCAGTAGACCAGACTTTCATGTTTGTTAACATGTAAACTGACGAGTTTCTCCAGTAGACCAGACTTTCATGTTTGTTAACATGTAAACTGACGAGTTTCTCCAGTAGACCAGACTTTCATGTTTGTTAACATGTAAACTGACGAGTTTCTCCAGTAGACCAGACTTTCATGTTTGTTAACATGTAAACTGACGAGTTTCTCCAGTAGACCAGACTTTCATGTTTGTTAACATGTAAACTGACGAGTTTCTCCAGTAGACCAGACTTTCATGTTTGTTAACATGTAAACTGACGAGTTTCTCCAGTAGACCAGACTTTCATGTTTGTTAACATGTAAACTGACGAGTTTCTCCAGTAGACCAGACTTTCATGTTTGTTAACATTTAAACTGACGAGTTTCTCCAGTAGACCAGACTTTCATGTTTGTTAACATGTAAATTGTCGAGTTCCTCCATTAAACCAAACTTTCATGTTTGTTTACATGTAAACTGACGAGTTTCTCCAGTAGACCAGACTTTCATGTTTCTTAACATGTAAACTGACGAGTTTCTCCAGTAGACAAGACGTTTATGTTTGTTAACACGTAAACTGACGAATTTTTCCAGTAGACCAGACTTTCATGTTTGTTAACATGTAAACTGACGAGTTTCTCCAGTAGACCAGACTTTTATGTTTGTTTAGGTATAAACTAACGAGTTTCTCCAGTAGACCATAATTTCATGTTTGTTTACATGTGAACTCTGACGAGTTTCTCCAGTAGACCAGACTTTCATGTTTGTTAACATGTAAACTGACGAGTTTCTCCAGTAGACCAGACTTTCATGTTTGTTAACATGTAAACTGACGAGTTTCTCCAGTAGACCAGACTTTCATGTTTGTTAACATGTAAACTGACGAGTTTCTCCAGTAGACCAGACTTTCATGTTTGTTAACATGTAAACTGACGAGTTTCTCCAGTAGACCAGACTTTCATGTTTGTTAACATGTAAACTGACGAGTTTCTCCAGTAGACCAGACTTTCATGTTTGTTAACATGTAAACTGACGAGTTTCTCCAGTAGACCAGACTTTCATGTTTGTTAACATGTAAACTGACGAGTTTCTCCAGTAGACCAGACTTTCATGTTTGTTAACATGTAAACTGACGAGTTTCTCCAGTAGACCAGACTTTCATGTTTGTTAACATGTAAACTGACGAGTTTCTCCAGTAGACCAGACTTTCATGTTTGTTTACATGTAAACTGACGAGTTTCAGTAGACCAGATTTAACATGTAAACTGACGAGTTTCTCCAGTGACCAGACATGTTTGTTAACATGTAAACTGACGAGTTTCTCCAGTAGACCAGACTTTCATGTTTGTTAACATGTAAACTGACGAGTTTCTCCAGTAGACCAGACTTTCATGTTTGTTAACATGTAAACTGACGAGTTTCTCCAGTAGACCAGACTTTCATGTTTGTTAACGTGTAAACTGACGTGTTTCTCCAGTAGACCAGACTTTGATGTTTGTTTACATGTAAACTGACGAGTTTCTCCAGTAGACCAGACTTTCATGTTTGTTAACATGTAAACTGACGAGTTTCTCCAGTAGACCAGACTTTCATGTTTGTTAACATGTAAACTGACGAGTTTCTCCAGTAGACCAGACTTTCATGTTTGTTAACATGTAAACTGACGAGTTTCTCCAGTAGACCAGACTTTCATGTTTGTTAACATGTAAACTGACGAGTTTCTCCAGTAGACCAGACTTTCATGTTTGTTAACATGTAAACTGACGAGTTTCTCCAGTAGACCAGACTTTCATGTTTGTTAACATGTAAACTGACGAGTTTCTCCAGTAGACCAGACTTTCATGTTTGTTAACATGTAAACTGACGAGTTTCTCCAGTAGACCAGACTTTCATGTTTGTTAACATGTAAACTGACGAGTTTCTGCAGTAGACCAGACTTTCATGTTTGTTTAAGTGTAAACTGAGGTGTTTCTCCAGTAGACCAGACTTTGATGTTTGTTTACATGTAAACTGACGAGTTTCTCCAGTAGACCAGACTTTCATGTTTGTTAACATGTAAACTGACGAGTTTCTCCAGTAGACCAGACTTTCATGTTTGTTAACATGTAAACTGACGAGTTTCTCCAGTAGACCAGACTTTCATGTTTGTTAACATGTAAACTGACGAGTTTCTCCAGTAGACCAGACTTTCATGTTTGTTAACATGTAAACTGACGAGTTTCTCCAGTAGACCAGACTTTCATGTTTGTTAACATGTAAACTGACGAGTTTCTCCAGTAGACCAGACTTTCATGTTTGTTAACATGTAAACTGACGAGTTTCTCCAGTAGACCAGACTTTCATGTTTGTTAACATGTAAACTGACGAGTTTCTCCAGTAGACCAGACTTTCATGTTTGTTAACATGTAAACTGACGAGTTTCTCCAGTAGACCAGACTTTCATGTTTGTTAACATGTAAACTGACGAGTTTCTCCAGTAGACCAGACTTTCATGTTTGTTTACATGTAAACTCTGACGAGTTTCTCCAGTAGACCAGACTTTCATGTTTGTTAACATGTAAACTGACGAGTTTCTCCAGTAGACCAGACTTTCATGTTTGTTAACATGTAAACTGACGAGTTTCTCCAGTAGACCAGACTTTCATGTTTGTTAGCATGTAAACTGACGAGTTTCTCCAGTAGACCAGACTTTCATGTTTGTTAACATTTAAACTGACGAGTTTTCCAGTAGACCAGACTTTAATGTTTGTTAACACTAAACTGACGAGTTTCTCCAGTAGACCAGACTTTCATGTTTGTTAACATGTAAACTGACGAGTTTCTCCAGTAGACCAGACTTTCATGTTTGTTAACATGTAAACTGACGAGTTTCTCCAGTAGACCAGACTTTCATGTTTGTTAACATGTAAACTGACGAGTTTCTCCAGTAGACCAGACTTTCATGTTTGTTAACATGTAAACTGACGAGTTTCTCCAGTAGACCAGACTTTCATGTTTGTTAACATGTAAACTGACGAGTTTCTCCAGTAGACCAGACTTTCATGTTTGTTAACATGTAAACTGACGAGTTTCTCCAGTAGACCAGACTTTCATGTTTGTTAACATGTAAACTGACGAGTTTCTCCAGTAGACCAGACTTTCATGTTTGTTAACATGTAAACTGACGAGTTTCTCCAGTAGACCAGACTTTCATGTTTGTTAACATGTAAACTGACGAGTTTCTCCAGTAGACCAGACTTTCATGTTTGTTAACATGTAAACTGACGAGTTTCTCCAGTAGACCAGACTTTCATGTTTGTTAACATGTAAACTGACGAGTTTCTCCAGTAGACCAGACTTTCATGTTTGTTAACATGTAAACTGACGAGTTTCTCCAGTAGACCAGACTTTCATGTTTGTTAACATGTAAACTGACGAGTTTCTCCAGTAGACCAGACTTTCATGTTTGTTAACATGTAAACTGACGAGTTTCTCCAGTAGACCAGACTTTCATGTTTGTTAACATGTAAACTGACGAGTTTCTCCAGTAGACCAGACTTTCATGTTTGTTAACATGTAAACTGACGAGTTTCTCCAGTAGACCAGACTTTCATGTTTGTTAACATGTAAACTGACGAGTTTCTCCAGTAGACCAGACTTTCATGTTTGTTTACATGTAAACTGACGAGTTTCTCCAGTAGACCAGACTTTCATGTTTGTTAACATGTAAACTGACGAGTTTCTCCAGTAGACCAGACTTTCATGTTTGTTAACATGTAAACTGACGAGTTTCTCCAGTAGACCAGACTTTCATGTTTGTTAACATGTAAACTGACGAGTTTCTCCAGTAGACCAGACTTTCATGTTTGTTAACATGTAAACTGACGAGTTTCTCCAGTAGACCAGACTTTCATGTTTGTTAACATGTAAACTGACGAGTTTCTCCAGTAGACCAGACTTTCATGTTTGTTAACATGTAAACTGACGAGTTTCTCCAGTAGACCAGACTTTCATGTTTGTTAACATGTAAACTGACGAGTTTCTCCAGTAGACCAGACTTTCATGTTTGTTAACATGTAAACTGACGAGTTTCTCCAGTAGACCAGACTTTCATGTTTGTTAACATGTAAACTGACGAGTTTCTCCAGTAGACCAGACTTTCATGTTTGTTAACATGTAAACTGACGAGTTTCTCCAGTAGACCAGACTTTCATGTTTGTTAGACATGTTTAAACTGACGAGTTTCTCCAGTAGACCAGACTTTCATGTTTGTTAACATGTAAACTGACGAGTTTCTCCAGTAGACCAGACTTTCATGTTTGTTAACATGTAAACTGACGAGTTTCTCCAGTAGACCAGACTTTCATGTTTGTTAACATGTAAACTGACGAGTTTCTCCAGTAGACCAGACTTTCATGTTTGTTAACATGTAAACTGACGAGTTTCTCCAGTAGACCAGACTTTCATGTTTGTTTACATGTAAACTGACGAGTTTCTCCAGTAGACCAGACTTTCATGTTTGTTAACATGTAAACTGACGAGTTTCTCCAGTAGACCAGACTTTCATGTTTGTTAACATGTAAACTGACGAGTTTCTCCAGTAGACCAGACTTTCATGTTTGTTAACATGTAAACTGACGAGTTTCTCCAGTAGACCAGACTTTCATGTTTGTTAACATGTAAACTGACGAGTTTCTCCAGTAGACCAGACTTTCATGTTTGTTAACATGTAAACTGACGAGTTTCTCCAGTAGACCAGACTTTCATGTTTGTTTACATGTAAACTGACGAGTTTCTCCAGTAGACCAGACTTTCATGTTTGTTAACATGTAAACTGACGAGTTTCTCCAGTAGACCAGACTTTCATGTTTGTTAACATGTAAACTGACGAGTTTCTCCAGTAGACCAGACTTTCATGTTTGTTAACATGTAAACTGACGAGTTTCTCCAGTAGACCAGACTTTCATGTTTGTTAACATGTCCAGTAACCAGACTTTCATGTTTGTTAACATGTAAACTGACGAGTTTCTCCAGTAGACCAGACTTTCATGTTTGTTTACATGTAAACTGACGAGTTTCTCCAGTAGACCAGACTTTCATGTTTGTTTAACATGTAAACTGACGAGTTTCTCCAGTAGACCAGACTTTCATGTTTGTTAACATGTAAACTGACGAGTTTCTCCAGTAGACCAGACTTTCATGTTTGTTAACATGTAAACTGACGAGTTTCTCCAGTAGACCAGACTTTCATGTTTGTTAACATGTAAACTGACGAGTTTCTCCAGTAGACCAGACTTTCATGTTTGTTAACATGTAAACTGACGAGTTTCTCCAGTAGACCAGACTTTCATGTTTGTTAACATGTAAACTGACGAGTTTCTCCAGTAGACCAGACTTTCATGTTTGTTAACATGTAAACTGACGAGTTTCTCCAGTAGACCAGACTTTCATGTTTGTTAACATGTAAACTGACGAGTTTCTCCAGTAGACCAGACTTTCATGTTTGTTTACATGTAAACTGACGAGTTTCTCCAGTAGACCAGACTTTCATGTTTGTTAACATGTAAACTGACGAGTTTCTCCAGTAGACCAGACTTTCATGTTTGTTAACATGTAAACTGACGAGTTTCTCCAGTAGACCAGACTTTCATGTTTGTTAACATGTAAACTGACGAGTTTCTCCAGTAGACCAGACTTTCATGTTTGTTAACATGTAAACTGACGAGTTTCTCCAGTAGACCAGACTTTCATGTTTGTTAACATGTAAACTGACGAGTTTCTCCAGTAGACCAGACTTTCATGTTTGTTAACATGTAAACTGACGAGTTTCTCCAGTAGACCAGACTTTCATGTTTGTTAACATGTAAACTGACGAGTTTCTCCAGTAGACCAGACTTTCATGTTTGTTAACATGTAAACTGACGAGTTTCTCCAGTAGACCAGACTTTCATGTTTGTTAACATGTAAACTGACGAGTTTCTCCAGTAGACCAGACTTTCATGTTTGTTAACATGTAAACTGACGAGTTTCTCCAGTAGACCAGACTTTCATGTTTGTTTACATGTAAACTGACGAGTTTCTCCAGTAGACCAGACTTTCATGTTTGTTAACATGTAAACTGACGAGTTTCTCCAGTAGACCAGACTTTCATGTTTGTTAACATGTAAACTGACGAGTTTCTCCAGTAGACCAGACTTTCATGTTTGTTAACATGTAAACTGACGAGTTTCTCCAGTAGACCAGACTTTCATGTTTGTTAACATGTAAACTGACGAGTTTCTCCAGTAGACCAGACTTTCATGTTTGTTAACATGTAAACTGACGAGTTTCTCCAGTAGACCAGACTTTCATGTTTGTTAACATGTAAACTGACGAGTTTCTCCAGTAGACCAGACTTTCATGTTTGTTAACATGTAAACTGACGAGTTTCTCCAGTAGACCAGACTTTCATGTTTGTTAACATGTAAACTGACGAGTTTCTCCAGTAGACCAGACTTTCATGTTTGTTAACATGTAAACTGACGAGTTTCTCCAGTAGACCAGACTTTCATGTTTGTTTACATGTAAACTGACGAGTTTCTCCAGTAGACCAGACTTTCATGTTTGTTAACATGTAAACTGACGAGTTTCTCCAGTAGACCAGACTTTCATGTTTGTTAACAGTGTAAACTTTCATGTTTTTCTACAGTAAACCAGAGTTTCATGTTTGTTAACATGTTTGTTAACATGTAAACTGACGAGTTTCTCCAGTAGACCAGACTTTCATGTTTGTTAACATGTAAACTGACGAGTTTCTCCAGTAGACCAGACTTTCATGTTTGTTAACATGTAAACTGACGAGTTTCTCCAGTAGACCAGACTTTCATGTTTGTTAACATGTAAACTGACGAGTTTCTCCAGTAGACCAGACTTTCATGTTTGTTAACATGTAAACTGACGAGTTTCTCCAGTAGACCAGACTTTCATGTTTGTTAACATGTAAACTGACGAGTTTCTCCAGTAGACCAGACTTTCATGTTTGTTAACATGTAAACTGACGAGTTTCTCCAGTAGACCAGACTTTCATGTTTGTTAACATGTAAACTGACGAGTTTCTCCAGTAGACCAGACTTTCATGTTTGTTAACATGTAAACTGACGAGTTTCTCCAGTAGACCAGACTTTCATGTTTGTTAACATGTAAACTGACGAGTTTCTCCAGTAGACCAGACTTTCATGTTTGTTAACATGTAAACTGACGAGTTTCTCCAGTAGACCAGACTTTCATGTTTGTTAACATGTAAACTGACGAGTTTCTCCAGTAGACCAGACTTTCATGTTTGTTAACATGTAAACTGACGAGTTTCTCCAGTAGACCAGACTTTCATGTTTGTTAACATGTAAACTGACGAGTTTCTCCAGTAGACCAGACTTTCATGTTTGTTAACATGTAAACTGACGAGTTTCTCCAGTAGACCAGACTTTCATGTTTGTTAACATGTAAACTGACGAGTTTCTCCAGTAGACCAGACTTTCATGTTTGTTTACATGTAAACTGACGAGTTTCTCCAGTAGACCAGACTTTCATGTTTGTTAACATGTAAACTGACGAGTTTCTCCAGTAGACCAGACTTTCATGTTTGTTAACATGTAAACTGACGAGTTTCTCCAGTAGACCAGACTTTCATGTTTGTTAACATGTAAACTGACGAGTTTCTCCAGTAGACCAGACTTTCATGTTTGTTAACATGTAAACTGACGAGTTTCTCCAGTAGACCAGACTTTCATGTTTGTTAACATGTAAACTGACGAGTTTCTCCAGTAGACCAGACTTTCATGTTTGTTAACATGTAAACTGACGAGTTTCTCCAGTAGACCAGACTTTCATGTTTGTTAACATGTAAACTGACGAGTTTCTCCAGTAGACCAGACTTTCATGTTTGTTAACATGTAAACTGACGAGTTTCTCCAGTAGACCAGACTTTCATGTTTGTTAACATGTAAACTGACGAGTTTCTCCAGTAGACCAGACTTTCATGTTTGTTAACATGTAAACTGACGAGTTTCTCCAGTAGACCAGACTTTCATGTTTGTTTACATGTAAACTGACGAGTTTCTCCAGTAGACCAGACTTTCATGTTTGTTAACATGTAAACTGACGAGTTTCTCCAGTAGACCAGACTTTCATGTTTGTTAACATGTAAACTGACGAGTTTCTCCAGTAGACCAGACTTTCATGTTTGTTAACATGTAAACTGACGAGTTTCTCCAGTAGACCAGACTTTCATGTTTGTTAACATGTAAACTGACGAGTTTCTCCAGTAGACCAGACTTTCATGTTTGTTAACATGTAAACTGACGAGTTTCTCCAGTAGACCAGACTTTCATGTTTGTTAACATGTAAACTGACGAGTTTCTCCAGTAGACCAGACTTTCATGTTTGTTAACATGTAAACTGACGAGTTTCTCCAGTAGACCAGACTTTCATGTTTGTTAACATGTAAACTGACGAGTTTCTCCAGTAGACCAGACTTTCATGTTTGTTAACATGTAAACTGACGAGTTTCTCCAGTAGACCAGACTTTCATGTTTGTTAACATGTAAACTGACGAGTTTCTCCAGTAGACCAGACTTTCATGTTTGTTAACATGTAAACTGACATCCAGTAGACCAACATGTTTGTTAACATGTAAACTGACGAGTTTCTCCAGTAGACCAGACTTTCATGTTTGTTAACATGTAAACTGACGAGTTTCTCCAGTAGACCAGACTTTCATGTTTGTTAACATGTAAACTGACGAGTTTCTCCAGTAGACCAGACTTTCATGTTTGTTAACATGTTGAGTTTCTCCAGTAGACCAGACTTTCATGTTTGTTAACATGTAAACTGACGAGTTTCTCCAGTAGACCAGACCATGTTTGACATGTTGACGAGTTTCTCCAGTAGACCAGACTTTATGTTTGTTAACATGTAAACTGACGAGTTTCTCCAGTAGACCAGACTTTCATGTTTGTTAACATGTAAACTGACGAGTTTCTCCAGTAGACCAGACTTTCATGTTTGTTTACATGTAAACTCTGACGAGTTTCTCCAGTAGACCAGACTTTCATGTTTGTTAACATGTAAACTGACGAGTTTCTCCAGTAGACCAGACTTTCATGTTTGTTAACATGTAAACTGACGAGTTTCTCCAGTAGACCAGACTTTCATGTTTGTTAACATGTAAACTGACGAGTTTCTCCAGTAGACCAGACTTTCATGTTTGTTAACATGTAAACTGACGAGTTTCTCCAGTAGACCAGACTTTCATGTTTGTTTACATGTAAACTGACGAGTTTCTCCAGTAGACCAGACTTTCATGTTTGTTTAACATGTAAACTGACGAGTTTCTCCAGTAGACCAGACTTTCATGTTTGTTAACATGTAAACTGACGAGTTTCTCCAGTAGACCAGACTTTCATGTTTGTTAACATGTAAACTGACGAGTTTCTCCAGTAGACCAGACTTTCATGTTTGTTAACATGTAAACTGACGAGTTTCTCCAGTAGACCAGACTTTCATGTTTGTTAACATGTAAACTGACGAGTTTCTCCAGTAGACCAGACTTTCATGTTTGTTAACATGTAAACTGACGAGTTTCTCCAGTAGACCAGACTTTCATGTTTGTTTAGATGTAAACTGACGTGTTTCTCCAGTAGACCAGACTTTCATGTTTGTTTACATGTAAACTGACGAGTTTCTCCAGTAGACCAGACTTTCATGTTTGTTAACATGTAAACTGACGAGTTTCTCCAGTAGACCAGACTTTCATGTTTGTTAACATGTAAACTGACGAGTTTCTCCAGTAGACCAGGCTTTCATGTTTGTAAACTGACGAGTTTCTCCAGTAGACCAGACTTTCATGTTTGTTAACATGTAAACTGACGAGTTTCTCCAGTAGACCAGACTTTCATGTTTGTTAACATGTAAACTGACGAGTTTCTCCAGTAGACCAGACTTTCATGTTTGTTTACATGTAAAACTGACGAGTTTCTCCAGTAGACCAGACTTTCATGTTTGTTAACATGTAAACTGACGAGTTTCTCCAGTAGACCAGACTTTCATGTTTGTTAACATGTAAACTGACGAGTTTCTCCAGTAGACCAGAGTTTTCATGTTTGTTTAACATGTAAACTGACGAGTTTCTCCAGTAGACCAGACTTTCATGTTTGTTAACATGTAAACTGACGAGTTTCTCCAGTAGACCAGACTTTCATGTTTGTTAACATGTAAACTGACGAGTTTCTCCAGTAGACCAGACTTTCATGTTTGTTAACATGTAAACTGACGAGTTTCTCCAGTAGACCAGACTTTCATGTTTGTTAACATGTAAACTGACGAGTTTCTCCAGTAGACCAGACTTTCATGTTTGTTAACATGTAAATTGTCGAGTTCCTCCATTAAACCAAACTTTCATGTTTGTTTACATGTAAAGTGGCGAGTTTCTCTAGTAGACCAGACTTTCATGTTTCTTAACATGTAAACTGACGAGTTTCTCCAGTAGACAAGACGTTTATGTTTGTTAACACGTAAACTGACGAATTTTTCCAGTAGACCAGTCTTTCATGTTTGTTAACATGTAAACTGACGAGTCTCTCCAGTAGACCAGGTTTTTATGTTTGTTTAGGTATAAACTAACGAGTTTCTCCAGTAGACCATAATTTCATGTTTGTTTACATGTGAACTCTGACGAGTTTCTCCAGTAGACCAGACTTTTATGTTTGTTAACATGTAAACTGTGACATGGTTCTCCAGTAGAGCAGACTTTCATGTTTGTTAACATGTAAACTATGACGAGTTTTTCCAGTAGACCAGACTTTCATGTTTGTTAACATGTAAACTGACGAGTTTCTCCAGTAGACCAGACTTTCATGTTTGTTAACATGTAAACTGACGAGTTTCTCCAGTAGACCAGACTTTCATGTTTGTTAACATGTAAACTGACGAGTTTCTCCAGTAGACCAGACTTTCATGTTTGTTAACATGTAAACTGACGAGTTTCTCCAGTAGACCAGACTTTCATGTTTGTTAACATGTAAACTGACGAGTTTCTCCAGTAGACCAGACTTTCATGTTTGTTAACATGTAAACTGACGAGTTTCTCCAGTAGACCAGACTTTCATGTTTGTTAACATGTAAACTGACGAGTTTCTCCAGTAGACCAGACTTTCATGTTTGTTAACATGTAAACTGACGAGTTTCTCCAGTAGACCAGACTTTCATGTTTGTTAACATGTAAACTGACGAGTTTCTCCAGTAGACCAGACTTTCATGTTTGTTAACAATTAAACTGACGAGTATCTTCAGTAGACCAGACTTTCATGTTTGTTAAACTGATGTAAACTGACTGAGTTTCTCCAGTAGACCAGACTTTCATGTTTGTTAACATGTAAACTGACGAGTTTCTCCAGTAGACCAGACTTTCATGTTTGTTAACATGTAAACTGACGAGTTTCTCCAGTAGACCAGACTTTCATGTTTGTTAACATGTAAACTGACGAGTTTCTCCAGTAGACCAGACTTTCATGTTTGTTAACATGTAAACTGACGAGTTTCTCCAGTAGACCAGACTTTCATGTTTGTTAACATGTAAACTGACGAGTTTCTCCAGTAGACCAGACTTTCATGTTTGTTAACATGTAAACTGACGAGTTTCTCCAGTAGACCAGACTTTCATGTTTGTTAACATGTAAACTGACGAGTTTCTCCAGTAGACCAGACTTTCATGTTTGTTAACATGTAAACTGACGAGTTTCTCCAGTAGACCAGACTTTCATGTTTGTTAACATGTAAACTGACGAGTTTCTCCAGTAGACCAGACTTTCATGTTTGTTAACATGTAAACTGACGAGTTTCTCCAGTAGACCAGACTTTCATGTTTGTTAACATGTAAACTGACGAGTTTCTCCAGTAGACCAGACTTTCATGTTTGTTTAACATGTAAACTGACGAGTTTCTCCAGTAGACCAGACTTTCATGTTTGTTAACATGTAAACTGACGAGTTTCTCCAGTAGACCAGACTTTCATGTTTGTTAACATGTAAACTGACGAGTTTCTCCAGTAGACCAGACTTTCATGTTTGTTAACATGTAAACTGACGAGTTTCTCCAGTAGACCAGACTTTCATGTTTGTTAACATGTAAACTGACGAGTATCTTCAGTAGACCAGACTTTCATGTTTGTTAACATGTAAAACTGACGAGTTTCTCCAGTAGACCAGACTTTCATGTTTGTTAACATGTAAACTGACGAGTTTCTCCAGTAGACCAGACTTTCATGTTTGTTAACATGTAAACTGACGAGTTTCTCCAGTAGACCAGACTTTCATGTTTGTTAACATGTAAACTGACGAGTTTCTCCAGTAGACCAGACTTTCATGTTTGTTAACATGTAAACTGACGAGTTTCTCCAGTAGACCAGACTTTCATGTTTGTTAACATGTAAACTGACGAGTTTCTCCAGTAGACCAGACTTTCATGTTTGTTAACATGTAAACTGACGAGTTTCTCCAGTAGACCAGACTTTCATGTTTGTTTACATGTAAACTGACGAGTTTCTCCAGTAGACCAGACTTTCATGTTTGTTAACATGTAAACTGACGAGTTTCTCCAGTAGACCAGACTTTCATGTTTGTTAACATGTAAACTGACGAGTTTCTCCAGTAGACCAGACTTTCATGTTTGTTAACATGTAAACTGACGAGTTTCTCCAGTAGACCAGACTTTCATGTTTGTTTACATGTAAACTCTGACGAGATTCTCCAGTAGACCAGACTTTCATGTTTGTTAACATGTAAACTGACGAGTTTCTCCAGTAGACCAGACTTTCATGTTTGTTAACATGTAAACTGACGAGTTTCTCCAGTAGACCAGACTTTCATGTTTGTTAACATGTAAACTGACGAGTTTCTCCAGTAGACCAGACTTTCATGTTTGTTAACATGTAAACTGACGAGTCTCTCCATTAGACCAGGATTTTATGTTTGTTTAGGTATAAACTAACGAGTTTCTCCAGTAGAACAGACTTTCGTGTTTGTTAACATGCAAACTGAAGAGTTTCTCCAGTAGACCAGACTTTCATGTTTGTTAACATGCAAAGTGACGAGTTTCTCCAGTAGACCAGACTTTCATGTTTGTTAACATGTAAACTGACGAGTTTCTCCAGTAGACCAGACTTTCATGTTTGTTAACATGTAAACTGACGAGTTTCTCCAGTAGACCAGACTTTCATGTTTGTTAACATTTAAACTGACGAGTTTCTCCAGTAGACCAGACTTTCATGTTTGTTAACATGTAAACTGACGAGTTTCTTTAGTAGACCAGACTTTCATTTTTGTTAACATGTAAACTATGAGGGGTTTCTCCAGTAGACTAAACTTTTATGCTTCTTAACATGCAAACTGGCGAGTTTCTCCAGTAGACCAGACTTTCATGTTTTGTAGATGTTAACTGACAAGTTTCTCCAGTAGACAAGACATTTATGTTTGTTTACATGTAAACTGACGAGTTTCACCAGTATACCAGTCTTTCATGTTTGTTTGCATGTAAATATAGGAGTTTCTCCAGTAGACCAGACTTACATGTTTGTTAACATGTAAACTGACGAGTTTCTCGAGTAGATCAGACATTCATATTTGTTAACATGTAAACTGAGGTGTTTCTTCAATACACCAGACTTTGATGTTTGTTTATATGTAAACTCTGACGAGTTTCTCCAGTAGACCAGACTTTCATGTTTGTTAACATGTAAACTGACGAATATCTTCAGTAGACCAGACTTTCATGTTTGTTTACATGTGAACTCTAACGAGATTCTCCAGTAGACCAGACTTTTATGTTTGTTAACATGTAAACTGACGTGTTTCTCCAGTAGACCAGACTTTCATGTTTGTTTACATGTAAACTGACGAGTTTCTCCAGTAGACCAGACTTTCATGTTTGTTTATATGTAAACTCTGACGAATTTCTCCAGTAGACCCGACTTTCTTGTTTGTTTAGATGTAAAGTGACGAGTTTCTCCAGTAGACCAGTATTTCATGTTTGTTTAGATGTAAACTGACGAGTTTCAACAGTAGATTAGACTTTCATGCTTGTTTGCATGTAAACTCTTACGAGTTTCTCCAGTAGACCAGACTTTCATGTTTGTTTACATGTAAACTATGACGAGTTTCTCCAGTAGACCAGACTTTCATGTTTCTTGACATGTAACCTGACGAGTTTCTCCAGTAAACATTCTACCTATTGTTTTTTAACAACTAATTCCAAATCCTATGATTGTATTTGTTTAATGTTTTTCATTTCTTCACATACTTTTTACTCATGTCTCGTTTTTTGTACAATTTTCTTAGTGGTTTACTAACGACAATCTTTTTATTTTACTATTGTATGATATTACAGAATGGATTTGCACAACAACCAATGAAGATCGACTTTGAAAGTAGTTATAGACGATATCTGAATGAGACTGGACCGAGAACATTATTTGCTTCTTGTTTTATACATACTGTGAACCGTGGTGTCTGTCCATCCGGTTATCTGTCTCCTGTTTATGACGGTCACTTCTCATGTTGAGTGTGAAAAGCTACTGATGAAGTCAAAGTTCAATATTAACTATTTAGATAACAGTATAACAGGTTTGAATAATGATGATAACAAACAGGCTATTTTACACTAACTTGTTATGAATTAATAACACTATGTATCAGAAGGTAAAATGTGACATAACGGTTTGTTATTGTTAAATTGTTCTTAGCAGAACACTTACTATACAAACATGGAACATCAAACAGAGAAAACCAAAACTCATGTAACACACTTACTCTAGAGTATCACACAGTCTTACAATTTGTCTTCAATCACTGCTACACGAGGACTATTTGCGCTAGTCAGCCATAATGTAGCAGAAAGACCAGATGGACAAGTAGTCATCGCAACCAACCGCCAAGTCTTGGTCTACTATTTTGTACTATTTGCTGGTGTATATCTCATCATATACAAAGATGGATCACCATTAGGTTCCTCGACTCAAATCACTACAAGTTGATGTATATATAAATAATTTACGTAGGTTCTCATACACTTTCTCGCTCCATTTACTATGATAACTGTATTTATATATACACATATATACGTATGTACATAGATGTAGACGGACGGGAATTTAAAAAGAAATGTTGTTGGTTTTTTTTGGTTTTTTTTAGGGTAACACTGTCTTCTCAGTCAACGTTGTACGAATGTTGATGACGAAGCTACGTATGGACAATTCCACAGAAACTGCGCATGTCAGGTAGATATTAGTGGTTGTCTGATTTAATAACAAGCTCAGCGATGGTAAAAAACTATTTTAAAATTTGAAGAAAAATAAACATATGAGTATCTAGAAAACTATGGGAAAATATCGGTATATTTAGTGAAGTATTTGTTGTATTTTTTACTTTATAAGTAATTCTATCTTTTTAAAAGTAGTAACATAGAAATTCAAGAATGTTCTGGTGTTTGTCCTGTTTGAAATTATTTAGATTTTTATTGATTACTTCAATTACCACTCCTCAACATATTTCACACTTGAACATTGATAATAAAACTGTAAACAGTTTCAGGTTTGTTTTGTTTTCTTTTAACCAATAGCTTAACCTTTTAATGTACTCCAATACATCAGAATTCCCAGATGTTAAGTGATTTATAGAACTGTGTATTCTTAAAAAACACATTAACTTATTACAATAAAATTTATATCAGGTTGTGACTGTTATACAAGATTAAATATTAATATGAATAGATACAGCTTAAAGGATTTTTCAAAATCTATAAAATAAAAATCAGTCCTAACCTCAGAATCACTAGAAACAAAAGTCCACGAAACGTATTTGGGATTTTATTGTAAAGAAATGTAAACAGCTTTCCAAAGGAAAATAAATGTCAGAAGAGAATAAATAACTGTTTTTTATAGGAAAGTCATCAAAGCTACTGCGCTTCTTTTCCGTTTACTCGGAATCACTTATCTTCTGCATCAGTCCTCATGACGATACTCACCTATAGAGGGAATACATGGTAACTAACGCCTGTTATAGTCCTCCAAGTAAGTATTTCAAGTCTGATTTTATATGAACGGGGAAAGCAGAAAAATGTGGGTGTGGTTCTTACTGGCCATAAATCTGTTATTTTCACATCACTTCCAAATCCTTGACAGTGCTGGATATTAAACCTTACGGTCCGTCCAGTTACTATTATTTCTGTATCTTACACAGTTCGTAAGTTTGTGTGTGTGTTTTCTTATAGCAAAGCCACATCGGGCTATCTGCTGAGGGGAATCGAATCCCTGAATTTAGCGTTGTAAATCCTAGACTTACCGCTGTACCAGCGGAGGGGGGGACAGTTCGAAAACTGTCTGACAGAATATTTATTAATCATTTCTTTGGTATGTCAATGTATGTATAACCACAACTATATGGCTATAATTCGTAAGTCTCCTGAACTGACTAAAAGAACAACAGTGGGAAATTATCGTTACTTAAACTTAAGTCAAATTATTTACCCACAAACTAACTCAGTGTAACATCTAAACTGGTCATCACCAACCATCGCCAAATCTTGGGCTACTCCTTTACTAACGAATAGTGTTATTGAAGGTCGCATAATGACACCTCAACGGCTGAAAGAGCGGCCACGAATAGTAACTAAGGAGACAAGATATTAAAATGAGACCCGAACTGTGCGAAGAAAAAACAAAATCTTATGGAAGAAAGTTTCTAACACTGCATTTCATGGGTACTTCGTCCAGCACAATTTGTAGGTATAACGTTTTCTATAAATATTTTAATTGTATATTCCCATGGAAACATTTTATACATCTGAATTAAATTCTTAAAATAAGAAACAAAAGTTAGACAATTAGTAAGTAACATTCACTTTACTCCACAACCAGTGAGAAGCCTAGTAATTAATGTTAGCAAATACTTGTCTGTTTTCAATAACGTCGTGTTGAAAAGTTTAGAAAAATTGAACATTTTCTATAAAGAAAGAGAGAATCTTTTTACGACAAGTACTGCATGGGATAGGTTTTCGGACTGTTCTAATATACACTATATTTTATTATCTGTTAAATGTGGTACCGTTTATTGAAAAAATAAGCTTTAAACTCCATTTCTTAAAACTGTATCTATAAATTATATCAATAAAAAAAGATATAATCAAATCTTCAGGTTTAGTCCTAGTGAAAGTCGGGCTCTTGTTATACGAAAAGTATTTAATATTCATTTCTATGGAAAAACAAACGCTTGTTGTTTGTATCATAGTTACTTTTAAAATTATCCGAATTTAGAATGCTAAAGTGAGAATTTTTCATAGTTTTTTCTTAATAGAGACATTTCATAAATAGTGACACACTGTATTTATTATTTCAGTCAAATAGACACAGATACGCACGTCATGTCGTTTATGTAATAGTGAGATTAGAAAATATAACTTAATTAATTTTTTATATTGGATTTACCTAAAATATATATCCTGAATGTTATATAAT
Organism: Tachypleus tridentatus; assembly: GCF_004210375.1. Classification (NCBI taxonomy): domain Eukaryota; kingdom Metazoa; phylum Arthropoda; class Merostomata; order Xiphosura; family Limulidae; genus Tachypleus; species Tachypleus tridentatus. Next base: position 2,356,063 of record NC_134837.1, on the reverse strand, counting down.
GCTGCAATTGTTAATATGTAGCGTAAAATATCTTATATATTCCACATTCACTATTTAAAGCAAAACAAAAATAATACATTACCCTGTACAACAGAACAACAGAGATACCTGGTTCACTAAATTACCCTATACAACTGAACAACGTAGAAACCTGGTTTACTAAATTACCCTCTACAACTGAAGAACATAGATACCTGGTTCACTAAATTACTCTGTACAACTGAACAACGTAGATACCTGGTTCACTAAATTACTCTGTACAACTGAAAAACGTAGATACCTGGTTCACTAAATTACCCTGTACAACTGAACAACATAGATACGTGGTTCACTAAATTACCCTGTACAACAGAACAACAGAGATACCTGTTTCACTAAATTACCCTGTACAACTGAACAACATAGATACGTGGTTCACTAAATTACCCTGTACAACTGAACAACATAGATACCTGGTTCACTAAATTATCCTGTACAACTGAACAACACAGATAACTGGTTCACTAAATTATCCTGTACAACTGAACAACACAGATACCTGGTTCACTAAATTACCTTGTAAAACTGAACATCATACATGCCCAGTTGACTACTTCACTGGTATATCTGAACAACATACAACATTAAATAATAATTATAAATCTGTACGAACAATTTCACTCAGATATACTTTATACTTTTGTAATATTTATTGAGTGTAAGTCACAAAGATGTGAGAAACCAATCGAAACTTTCATGTTTGTTTATATGTAAAGTCTGACAAGATTCTACATTATACAATTTACCTGTTGTTTTTAACCCTTAATCTCAGAGCTTATAGACGTGTTTTAACAATAGACAATTTATTTACTGTTTTTTTAACTTCTAATCCCAAATCATATTGTTGTATTTGTTATCTAATTCTCATTTCTTGACATAGTAAATACTCAAGCCTCGTTTTTTGTACAATTTTCTTAGAGGTTTACTTTTGACAGACTTTTTATCTCATCCTTTTATAATGTTACAGAATGCGATATCAACACCTATCAGTGAAGCCCGACTTTGAAAGCAGCTGTAGACAATATTTGATTGGACAGAGAACATTATGTACTGCTTGTTTTATACATACTGTGAACAGTGGTGTCTGTCCATCAGTTCATCTGTCTCCTGTTTATGACGGCTTCACTTCTCATGTTGAGTGTGAAAAGCTATGGATGAAGTCAAAGTACAACATTAACTATTTAGATAACAGTATAACAGGTTTGAATAATGATGATAACAAACATGCTATTTTACACTAACTTGTTACGAATTAATAACACTGCTTATTAGAATTTAAAATGTGACATAACGGTTTGTTATTGTTGAGTGGCTCTTAGAAGAACACTTTCTGTACAAACATCAAACATAGAAAACCAAAATCTTTTTAACACACTTACTTTACTTATATTTTTATTCTGACTTATAGTTATTCTCATTTGTATTATCTAAATTTAGAAACTTTGCAATATTTGGGACATGTTTGGAAAGCTGACCAATTGAGTTCAGTTCAGCTGCTCAGCACACAGTTATCCTGTCTATTTCTGATCCTCCACTGTATACCTCCTTACCTTTTGTCTCACCAAATCACTACAAATATGAGTTTTTAGTAACCATATGTCCCATCAGAGAACTTTAAACATGAGTTTTTAGTAACCAGAAGTCCCATCAGAGAACTAAAACATGAGTTATAAGTAACCAGAAGTCTCACGAAAACACAATAAATTTGAGATTTAACTGCCCACAAGTCCCACCAGAACAGGAGTTTTGAGTTACCAGAAGTCCCACTAGAGAACTAGAAATATGGGTTATCAGTAAGCAGAAGTCTCGCAAGTGTAAAATTATAACATGAGTTTTCAGCAACGAGATGTCTCACCAGAACACGATGAACGTAAGATTTCAGTAACCACCAGTGTCAACAGAACACTACAAATATGAGTTTTCAGTAACCAGTAGTCCCACCAGAGAACGAGAAACATGAGTTATAAGAAACAAGAAGTCTCACCAGAACACTACAAATATGAGTTTTCAGCAACGAAATGACTGAGCGGCATAATAAAACAGTGATAAAATTCAGTGAAATTGAAGACCAACAGTGTTAAAACAGTAACTTAAACTGAAGAACAACAGTGTTCAAATAGAAGTGAAAGTGAAAACCAACAATGTGAAAACAGCCAGTTAAAGTGAATACCACTAGCGTTGAAAGAGAAATTGAAATTGAAGACCAACAGTGTTGACGCAGACAGTGAAACGTAACACCAATAGTGTTGCAACAGCCTATGAAATTGAAGAACAACAATAGGAAAACAGTAAGTAAATATTGAAGATCAACAATGTTGAAATAGTCAGTGAAAGTGAAGCCCAATATTGTTGAAAGTGAAGACCAACAGTGTAAAAACAAACAATGAAAGTGAAAACCAATAGCGTTGAAACAGAGTGGAAGTGAAACAGACCGTGAAATTGATGACTTATTCTATTGAAACAGTCACTGGAAGTGAAGACCAGTTGAGTTAAAAGAGAGTAGAAGTGAAGACACATTGTTCAAACAGACAGTCAAATTAAAGACCAACACTGTTCAAAAACATACATTAAAACTGAAAACCAACAGAACACGACGAACGTAGGATTTCAGTAACTACAAGTGTCACCAGAACACTTCAAATATGAAACTGACGGTATTATTAAAGATATCCACTGTTGAAACATTCACTGAAATTAAGGACCAACACTGTTGACACAGATCGTGAAATTGAAGACCAACTCTATTTAAACAGTCGTTGAAATTGAAGACCAGTAGTGTCAAGATGTAGAGTGAATGTGAAGATCAACACTGTTTAAACAGAACGAAGATTAACACTACACTGTTGAAATAGTCAGTGAAATTGAAGACCATTGGTGTTGAAACTGAAGTGAAAACAAAGATTATGAAAACAGACAGTGAAACTGAAAACCACTAGTGTTGAATGAGATGGTAAAGTTGAAAACGAAGTGTTGGAGCAAATTGTGAAGGTAAAGACCAACAGTGTGAAATCAGTCAGTTCAATTCTTGACCAACAGAAGCTAAAGTGAAGATCATATGTGTGAAAACAAACAGTGAAACTCAACACCCAGTGTTAAAACAGACATTCCAATTATTGACCAATAGTGTTGAAATGGAAGTGAATGTGAAAACCAAGATTGTGAAAACAGACAGTGAAATTGAAATTCAGTGGTGTTGAAATAGAAAGTGAAAGTGAAGACCAACACTACTGAAACTAACTGTGAAATTAAAGACCTACACTTTTGGAACAGGCCGTAAAATTGAAGACCAACACTATTGAAACAGTCACTAAATGTGAAAACTTGTAGTGTTAAAATGTAGAGGGAAAGTGAAGATAAAGACTGTTAAAACAAACTGAAAATTGAGACTACACTGTTAAAACAGAGTTAAATTGAAGATCATTAGTGTTGAAACAGACACTCAAAGAGAAGAACAATAATGTTGAAACAGGCAGTGAAATGGAAGACCAACACTGTGAAAAAGTCAGTGGAAGTCAAGACCAGTAGTGTTAAAATGTAGAGTAAAACTGAAGACAAATGTTGTTGAGACAAGAAATCAAATTAGAGACCAACGCCATTCAAACAGACAGTGAATCTGAAAACCAATACTGTTGAAACAGTCATTGAAAGTGAAAATCAGTAGTGTTAAAATGTCGAGTGAAAGTGGTTCAACACTGTTGAAACAAAGTGAAATTGAAGACGATAAGTTGTGAAACAGACAGTGAAATTGCAGATCAAGAATGTTGAAATAGCCAGTGATAGTGAAGACCAACACTGTGTAAACAGCGAGTGTATTTGAGGACCTTTAGTATAGAAAGTGAAAGAGAAGACCAACAATGTGAAAAGAGACTAATACCAAAGATCGTTAGTGTTGAAACAGTCAGTGAAAGTGAAGATCAATAGTGTGAAAACAGTCAATTAAAGTAAACACCAAAGGCGATGAAAGTGACAGTGAAATTGAAGACCAACACTGTTGAAACAGTCATAGAAACTGCACACCAATAGTTTTAAAACAGTAATTGAAATTGAATACCAGTAGTGTTGAACACAGAGTGAAACTGAAGACCAACAGTGATGAAACCAACAGTGACGTTGAAGATCAAAAGTGTTGAAACAGTCAGTTAATGTGGAGACCAACAGTGGGAAAATAGTCAATGGAAGTTAAGACCAGTAGGGTTAAAATGGAAGTGATAGTAAAAACCAACAGTGTGAAAACAACAGTGAAGCTTCAGACAAGTAGTACTGAAAGAGAGCGTGAAATTGAAGACACACAATGTTGGAACAGTCATTAAAAGTGAAGACCAATAGTGTTAAAACAGTCTGTGAATATGAATATCAAGTATTGAACATAGAATGAAACTGAAGACCAAAAATGTTGAAACAGACAGTGAAGTTGAAGACCAACATTGTTGGAACAGTCAGTTAAAGTGAAGGCCAATAGTGTTGAAACATTGAACTTGAAGATCAAAAGTGTTGAAACAGTTAGTAAAACTGAAGACCAATAGTGTTGAAACTGAAGTGTAAACCAAGATTATGAAAACAGACAGTGAAACTGAAAACCACTAGTGTTGAAAGAGACGGCAAAATTGAAAACGAAATGTTGGAGCAAACTGTGAAAGTAAAGACCAACAGCGTGAAAACAGTCAGTTGAATTCTAGACCAATAGTGTTGAAACAAAAGCTAAAGTGAAGACCATATGTGTGAAAACAGACAGTGAAACTGAACACCAAGTGTTTTAAAAAATTGAAGACCAATAGTGTTGAAGCAGACAGTGAAATTAAAGATCAACAGTGTTGAGACAGTCAGTGAAACTGAAGACGAAGAGTGTTAAAGAGTCAGTGAAACTGAAAACCAACAGTTTTGAAACAGCCAGTGAAACTGCAGACCAACAGTGTTAAAAACAGTGAAGTTGTAGACCAACCATTTTGAAAAAAAATTGTGAAAGTGAAAACCAATAGTGTTGAAACAGACAGTAAATTTCATAATCAACAGTGTTGAAACAGCCAGTGATAGTGGAGACCAAAGATTTTTTTAAACAGACAGTGGAAGTGAACACCAATAATATTGAAATGGAAGTCAAAGTGAAGACCAATAATGTTGAAGCAGACAGTGAAGTTGAAGACCAACAGTGTTGAAACAGTCGATGGAAGTCAAGACCAGTAGTGTTGAAATATAAGTGAAAGTGAAGACCAACAGTGTGAAAACAACAGTGAAACTGAAGAAAAATAGTACTGAAAGACGGAGTGAAATTGAAGAACAACAGTGTTGGAACAGTCACTGGAAGGGAAGACCAATAGTGTTGAAACAGACAGTGAAATTGAAGACCAACAGTGTTGAAGTTGTCAATAAAAGTGAAGACCAACAGTGTGAAAATAGTCAGTAAAACTCACGAACAGTGTGGAAATAGTCAGTTAAACTGAACACCAACAGTGTTGAAAAAGATGGTAAAATAGAAATCCAAGTGTTGGAGCACACAGTTGAGGTGAATATCAACAGTGTGAAAACAGTCACTAAAACTAAAGACAAATAGTTTTGAAAGAGACGTGAAAGTGTAGACCAATTTTTTTTTAAACAGACAGTTAAACTGAAGACCAACAGTGCTGAAACAGACAGTGAAATTGAAAACCAATTGTTGGAGCACACAGTGAAAGTGAAGACCAACAGTGTGAAAACAGTTTAGTTGAATTTAAGACCAACAGTGTTCAAACAGAAGCTAAAGTGAAGAACAAAATGTGAAAAGAGAAGCTGAAGTGAAGACCAAAGTGTGAAAACAGACAGTGAAACTGAACACCAAGTGTTAAAATAGACATTGACATTGAAGACCAATAGTGTTGAAACAGAGAGTAAACATGAAGACCAACAGTATTGAAAGACACAGCGGAAGTGAAAACCAACAATGTTGGAACATTCAGTGAAAGTGAAGGCCAACAGTATGAAATGATTCAGTGGATTTTAAGACCAATGGTGTTGATACAGAAGTGAAAGTGAAGACCAACAACGTGAAAACAGACAGTGAAACTGAATAGCTGGTGTTAAAACAGACATTGAAATTGAAGTCCAGTAGGGTTGAAGCAGAGAGTGAAATTCAAGACCAACAGTGTTAAAGAGTTATTGAAACTGAAGATGAACAGTTTTAAAAATGTGAAAGTGAAGACTATCATTGTCAAAACAGTCAATGAAAGTGAAGATCAAGTGTTGAAATAGTCGGTGAAATTGAATACTAATAGTGTGAAAACAGTTAAAATGAAGGTTAGCACTGAGGAAATAATCACTGAAACTGAAGACAAGTAGTGTTAAATATACAGTGAAAGTGAAGACTAACACTTTTCAAATGGTCAGTGAAATCGAAGACCAATAGTATTCACAGAGATAGTGAAATTGAAGACCTACACTGTTGAAAGAAACAATCAAATTAAAGACCAACACTGTTCAAAAACAGAGATTGAAGCTGAACCAACACTGCTGAAACTGAAGGTGAAATTCAAGATATCCACTGTTGAAATATTTAGTGAAAGTGAAAACCAACACTCTTGAAACAGACCGTGAAATTGAAGACCGACACTACTGAAACAGTCATTGAAGGTGAAGACCAACATTGTTGATACACAGTGAGGTTGAACACCAACACTGTGCAAACCGTCTGTGAAACCGAAGACCCATAGTGTTGATAAGAATCAGTGAAATTGAAGAACTACACTATTGAATCATTCATTAAAAGTTAAGACATTGAGTGAATGTGAAGGCCAACACTGTTGACACAGACCGTAAAATTGAAGACCAATACTATTGAAACAGGCAATGAAAGTTAAAACCAGTAGTGTTAAAATGTAGAGTGAAAGTGAAGATCAATACTGTTGAAACAGACTGAAAATTAAGACTCCACTGTTTAAACAGTGAAATTGAAGACCATTAGTATTGAAACTGGCACTGAAACAGAAAATCAGTAATGTTTAGACAGTCAGTGAAATTGAAGTTCAACAATGTTGAGACAGCAAATGAAAATAGAGATCAACAGTGTGAAAATAATAAATAAAACTGAGGATCAGTAGTATTGAAAGAGAAGTGAAAGAGAAGACCAACAATGTGAAAATAGATTGATACTAAGAACCGTTAGTGTTGAAACTGTCAGTGAAAGTGAAGATCAACAGTGTAAAAACAGACAGTGAAACTAAAGACCAACAGTGTTTAACATACATTGAAGTTGAAGACAAACACTGTTGAAACCGTCATTAATACTGCATACTAATAGTTTTAAAACAGTTATTGAAATTGAATATAGAGTGAAACTGAAGACCAATAATGTTGAAACAGACAGTGAAGTTGAGGAAGAGTAGTGTTGAAACAGACGATGAAATTGAAAACCAAGTGTTGGAGCACACAGTGAAAGTGAAGACCAACAGTGTGAAAACAGTCAGTTGAATTCTAGACCAATACTGTTCAAACAGAAGCTAAAGTGAAGACCAATAGTGTTGATGGAGACAGTAAAATTAAAGACATACAGTGTTGGGACTGTCAGTAAACCTAAAGACGAACTGTGTTAAAGAATCAGTGAAACTGAAGACCAACAGTGTTGAAACAGAAGTAAAAGTGAAGACCACTACTACTGAAACAGTGAAATTGGAAACAAACTGTTGAAACTGTCAATAAACGTGCAGACCAATCGTGTTAAAAGATTGAAGTTGTAGACCAACAGTGTTGAAACAGTCAATGTGAAAACATGAAATGTTGAAACAATCAGTGAAAGTGAAGACCAATAGTGTGAAAATAGATAGAGAAAGACAACACCAATAGTACTGAAATGGAAGTGAGAGTGAAGACCAACAGTTTGAAAACAACAGTGGAACTGAAGACCCACAGTGAAAGTGAAGACCAACAGTGCTAAAACAGTCAATGAAAATGAAGATAAACAGTGTTGAAACAGTCAGTGAAATTGAATACTGATAGTGTGAAAACAGTTAAAATAAAGGTTAGCACTAAGGAAACAGTCATTGAAACTGAAGACAAGTAGTGTCAAATATACAGTGAAAGTGAAGGCCAACACTCTTCACACAGTCAGTGAAATCGAAGACCAATAGTGTTGATACAGATAGAGAAATTAAAGACCTACACTATTCAAACTTTTATTGAATGTGAAGACCAACACTGTTGACAAAGACCGTGAATTTAAAGACCAACACTATTAAAACTGTCGTTGAAATTGAAAACCAGTAGTGTTAAAATCTAGAGTGAAAGTTAAGATCAACCCTGTTGAAACAGACCGAAATTTAAGACAACACTGTTGAAACAGTCAGTGAAATTGAAGATCAAGAATGTTGAAACAGCTAGTAAAGTGAAGACCAACAGTGTTGAAACAGTTAATGAAAGTGAAGACCAAGAATTTGAAAAGAAACAGTTATACTAAACACCATTAGTGTTCAAAAAGTCAGTGAAAGTGAAGACCAACAGTGTGAAAACAGTTGAATTCAAGATCGGTAGTGTTGAAACAGAAGCTAAAGTAAAGACCAAAAGTTTGAAATCAGACAGCAAAACTGAATACCAAGTGTTAAAACAGTCAATGAAAGTGAAGATCAATAGTGTTGAAGCAGTCAGTGAAATTGAAGACAGTGTTAAAACAGTCAGTTAAAAATAAGTTCAGCACTGCGGAACAGTCCGTGAATGTGAAAATCAACACCGGTGAAGCAGACAGTGAGATTGAAACCTACACTGTTGAAATATTAAGTAAAAGTTATAATCAACACTGTTGAAACAGTTCGTGAAATTGAAGACCGGCAGTACAGAAATAGTCACTGAAAGTGAAGATCAACACTGCTGAAACATTGAACACCAGTGTGGAAACCGTTAGTGAAACCAAAGACCAATAGTGTTGATAAAGTCAGTGAAATTGAAGACCTATTCTGTTGAAACATTCAGTGAAAGTGAAGACCGACACTATTGAAACAGTAATTGAAAGTGAAAACCAATAGTATTAAAATGTAGAGTAAAAGTGAATATAAATACTGTTGAGATAGACAGTCAAATTAGAGACCAACGCCGTTCAAACAGACAGTGAGACTGAAAACCAACTCCATTGAAACAGTCATTGAAATTGAATACCAGTAGTGTTATAATGTAGAGTGAAAGTGTAGAGATCAACACTGTTGAAACAAACTGAAAATCAAGACTACATTGTTGAAAGAGAGTGAAGTTTAAGACCATTAGTGTTGAAACAGAGTGAAATTTTAAACCATTAGTGTTTAAACAGACAATGAAACAGAAGAACAGTAATGTTGAAACAGATAGTGAAATTGAAGATCAACAATGTTGAAACAGCTAGTGAAAGTGAAGACTAACAGTGTGTAAAGAGTGAGTGAAACTGAGGACCAGTAGTACTGAAAGAGAAGATCAACAATGTTAAAATAGTCAGTGAAAGTGAAGACTAACAATGTGTAAAGAGTGAGTGAAACTGAGGACCAGTAGTTCTGAAAGAGAAGATCAACAATGTTAAAACAGCTAGTGAAAGTGAAGACTAACAGTGTGTAAACAGCGAGTGTGGAGGACAGTGTAAAAATAAACTGCTACCAAAGACCGTTAGTGTTGAAACAGTCAATGAAAGTGAAGATCAACAGTATGAAAACAGTCAAAGTAAACACCAAAAGTGATGAAAGGGACAGTGAAATTGAAGACCAACATAGAAACTGCATAATGAAAATAACCATAATTTCCTTGTTTTGTGTTATATTTGAAACATTACAGAACTGTAAATATAAATAACCATATGTACTTGTTGTGTGTTTTATTTGAACTGTAAATATAAGTAACCATATGTACTTGTTCTGTGTTTATTTAAACCATTACACAACTAAAATAAAAATAACCACACTGTACTTGTTATGTGTTTTATTCGTAGCATTACAGAATTAAAATATAGGTAACCACACTGTAAATTTTGTGTATTTCATTTGAAACTTAACAGAACTGTAAATATAAATGGCCATAGTGAACTTGTAGTGTTTTTATTTCAAACATTAGATAATTATGAATATAAATAAGCATACTGTCCTTGTTTTGTGATTTAATTCAAATAATACAGAGCAACACATATAAATAACAATATTGTACTTTTTGTGTTTTATTGGACACATTACACAAGTGTAATAATAAATACCATACCGTACATGTTGTTTGTTTTATTTGATGCATTTAGATCTTAAATATAAATAACCATACCGTACTTTTTATGTGTTTTATTTGAAACATTACATAACTGCAAATAAAAATAACCATATCGTACTTGTTGTGTGTTTTGTTTGAAACATTACAGAACTCTAAATATAAATGTCAGTACTTTAGTTGGTATATGTTTTATTCGAACATTAAAGAACTGTAAACATAAATAACTATACCGTACTTGTGTTTTTATTCGAAACATTACAGAACTGTAAATATGAATAATTATGCTGTACTTGTAGTGTGTTTCATTTCAAACATTAGAGAACATGAATATAAATAAATATACTGTCAACTCAACTATGGATCACTAGTCTATTGATCTGTCAGACCCTCAGCCTTAAAGATGCTGACCCTATTCATCATCAAGAACTTCGGCTCTGCAGTGGGGCTCTCCACACTCCCTCAGTTCAAAGCTTATACACATAGTCTAATGAACCTTCTTTGCACCTCTGCCGTTTGCAACTGTCTTTACTATATGCTTTGAAACTTCATTTCATACCAAACCATCCCACCTGGGGTTGTGTTTTCTTTCATCGATGGGACATACTTTTTCAGATTAGATGGCCTGCCATTATTCCTTTTGGCCTTTGTATCCAGGCACAGTTGGATGAATTGGGTCTGTCCTTGAATAACATTGCAGTATCCGCTGGTCAGTCCATCCCACCATAGCTTATTACAGACCCCAAATGTGACTTTTCTTTAAGTCATCTGAGAAAGGCAGATACTCCCGATTGGAAGTACCATTTTTATTTACTGAACATCTTTCGAAGAATCTTTCCACTCCAGTTTATACGAATGGTTCCAAATCGGGTGACTCTGTGTGCTCTGCCATGGTTTGTTGTGGTTCGGTGGTTGCATACAGAATCCCCTCTATAGCTTCCGTGTTCACTGCTGAACTGTATACCATTTCTCTTGCCCTGGATCAAATAGAAGCTAAGCAGTATTCAAACTGCACTATTTATACTGACTCGCTTAGTTCTCTACTGGCCCTGGAATCGCTTTACGTTGGTTCACACCCTGTTTACACCAATATTCAAAACCGACTGGCCCGTGTCTCTTTAACATCTACTTCTATCCAGTTTTTCTAGATACCGGGCTACATTGGTATTCGCGGGAACGAGCTCGCCGACACTGCAGCTAAATATATCGGCTCTGGCACTATCACCACTGTGCCTGTTCCATACATGAACTAAGGTCCTATATTCAAGGCTCGGCTCCGTGCCAGTTGGCAGTCAACTTGGAGTGAGCAACGCGAAAACAAGCTTTTCCAAATAAAACCCTATATTGGACTTTGGCCGTCTTGTTCCTGTAAGGATCAGAAAGAGGAAGTTGTCCTAACTACACTGTGCATTGGTCACAATTTTTTAACTCATCGTTTTATTTTATCTGTAACTGATCCACCAATATGTAGTTTGTGTAACACTCAGATCACAATAAGCCACATTTTACTTTCTTGTTATCGTTATGATTCACAACGATGACACCAGTTTAAACATGTTCTGTCCCAAGGTTTGTCCATAACATCAGACATTGTTATTGGTGATGGTGACACTGTCCAACTTGGTAATGTTTTTAGTTATTTAAAGGTCATTAATCTTTTTAATGCCATTTAAGTTTTTTTAATTTATACATTAAACCTTCTTAAATGCGCTTCCCTTTTAAGAATGACAGTCTCTCTAATTCGATTTGAAATTACAAACTGGCCGTAACATTAAATAACTCGACATCAGGACTGGAAAGGCCAACTTCAGGTAACTAACGCTGCTGTTTGAACTACCCGTTAGTCATCCTGACAAGTTATTATTAAAATTTTGCTACAAGTCTTTTAAAACCTTTTTATTACTTTCCTTTTTGAAAACGGCCATAATGTCAAGTAACTCAGAACCATGACTGGAAAGGCCAACTTAAAGTGACTGATGGTGGTTTTTGTACTTACCTGTTAGTCTTCCTGGTGAGTTATAATAATTACAATTATGCTACAGAAAGTCCTTTACAACTTGTGTTACTGTAGTTTTGCTCCTCACATTGTAGACTAAATGTAAACGTTGGTTTTATGATATTTATCTGTTTTTTAAACTTTTTTACCGGACGTTTGGCGCAGATAACCCAGCTACTTTGTGCCATAAAACATTAAATCAACCAACAAACCAACCATACACTGTACTTATTGTGTGTTTTACTTGAAACATTACAGAACTGCAAATATAAATCACCACACTGTACTTGTTCTGTTTTATTTGAAACATTACAGATCTGTAAATGTAAGTAACCATATGTATTTGTTCTATGTTTATTTAAAACATTACAGAACTAAAATATAAATAACCACATTTTACTTGTTATGTGTTTTATTTGTAACATTACAGAATTAAAATATAGGTAACCATACTGTAAATTTTGTGTATTTCATTTGAAACTTAACAGAACTGTAAATATAAATAGCCATAGTGAACTTGTAGTGTTTTTTAAAAATTTATATGCAAAAACGGCTCGTTTGGGTTGAGAAAATATTTTACATAGAAGAGCGAACAACGTTTCGACCTTCTTCGGTCATCGTCAGGTTCACAAAGAAAGAGGTAACTGACCGGAAGCTGACCACATGTTTGAAAGGGGTTGTGTAACTGTGTGTCGAAATGTAGAGGGCGGTATTAGATGTTTGAATATATAATTTTATTTAATTATATTAATATAGGTATAAAGGCGTTCCTTTATATTGGTTTATTTTGGGTTTAAGTTGTTGTATAAGTAAGGCTTCTTTAATTTTGGGTTTGTTTATGTTTGTTTCTTTATTTAGTATTTGAGTGTTTTCTATGGTTATGTTGTGTTTATTTGACTTGCAGTGTTCGAAAACGTGTGAAGGTGACTTTTTATGTTCTTTGAATCTGGTTTCCATTTTCCTACTTGTTTCTCCAATATAGAAGTCGTGGCAGTTATCACATTGTATTTTATAAATAATGTTGGTGTTGTGTTTGTCAGTGTAGTTTTTACATAGTATAGACCTCAGTTTTGTGCCTGGTTTTTGTCCTTAACAAAGGACTCAACTTCGCAATAGCACCTAGGTACATTCCAACCATAGAAATCAAAACATGTTTAGAAGACTTAGCCAGGAGACTTGTGATACTTTCTACTGAGAAGAAAAACAAGGAAACAACCAAACACAACCAACAGAAAAAAGACAACTTAGATAATTTTATTGACATCCAACAGCCAAACTTCCCAGGTAAAATTACAAATTTATATTTTCCAGAAACACCTAAAAACAACATCTTAAACGATTTTTTCAAAGAATTTTCTCACAAAACCATCAACATAATTTCACAAAACAGAAAACTAAAAACAACCTTACAAAAGAGACATTAATTTCATTAAAACTTAAAACAAGACAAAACATAAAAATTCTAAAAGCAGATAAAGGTAACGCTATAGTCATAATGAACATGAATGAATACATTCAAAAAATGAATAACATCTTATCAGACACGAACAAATTTAAACCAATACACACAAATCCAACAAAGACATACGAGACGCAACTGAACAAAATAATCCTACAAATGAAAAAAACCAACACAATTTCACAAACACTTTATTCCTACCGACGTAAAACCGACTCACGCACACCGCAAATATACGGCATCCCCAAACCTCATAAACCAGATTGTCCATTACGACCAATAATGTCCACATATGAATCGTTTAATTACAATCTTGGTAAATACATAGCATGGGCATTCTCTAAATATGTAACATCAGCCAGCTCATTCATCAAAGACTCTTTTAATTTCAAGTCTAATCTAAATCAACTTAATCATAAAGCCTTAATGGCCAGTTTCGATGTTATATCCCTCTTTACAGAAGTTCCAACCACTGAAGCCTGCAAGATAGCCTTAGAACTCTATATCCGAGACCCTAACCCAACTATAGAAATTCCCAGTAACCAGTTAGCAACCCTCATAGAATTCACCACGATAAAGACCAACTTCATGTTCAACAACCAAAACTATATACAAACAAATGGCCTAAGCATGGGCAACCCAGTATCACCAGTTCTAGCCAATATTTTTATGACACAAGTTGAAACACAAGCAATTAACACAGCATTACATCCACCACTATACTGGTACAGATATGTAGATGACACGGTTGTGGGATTCAAATCTACAGAACACATACTTAATTTTTTCAATCACATTAACTCTATACATCCCAACATTAACTTCACATGTGAACAGGAAGAAAGCAATCAAATATCATTTCTTAACCTCAAAATCACAAGAACTGACACACAATTCAAAACAGAAATCCACCGAAAAATCACCCATACTGGACTATACATTCCTTGGGACTCAGCACATGAAACAAAACAAAAACTCGACATACTAAGAAACCAAATAAACACAGCCATAAAACTATGCTCACCAGATAAAATTAACGATGAATTAGACAAAATAAAACAATACTTCATCAACATCAATAAGTTTCCTCCACAAACCGTAGAAAACATTATACGCACACACCTAGACAAAAAGCAAGATCAACCACCAACTAAAGTAAATACAGCTCACGAATCAAAACCACGAAACCATATACTGCTGTATACCATATATTCCTGACATCAGCAAACAAATAACCAACATTTGGCAAAATTAGTAACAAAATATGACATTCCAGTTAATACCAAATTTATTCAAAACCAGGCACAAAACTGAGGTCTATACTATGTAAAACTACACTGACAAACACAACACCAACATTATTTATAAAATACAATGTGATAACTGCCACGACTTCTATATTGAGAAACAAGTAGGAAAATGGAAACCAGATTCAAAGAACATAAAAGTCACCTTCACACGTTTTCGAACACTGCAAGTCAAATAAACACAACATAACCATAGAAAACACTCAAATACTAAATAAAGAAACAAACATAAACAAACCCAAAATTAAAGAAGCCTTACTTATACAACAACTTAAACCCAAAATAAACCAATATAAAGGAACGCCTTTATACCTATATTAATATAATTAAATAAAATTATATATTCAAACATCTAATACCGCCCTCTACATTTCGACACACAGTTACACAACCCCTTTCAAACATGTGGTCAGCTTCCGGTCAGTTACCTCTTTCTTTGTGAACCTGACGATGACCGAAGAAGGTCGAAACGTTGTTCGCTCTTCTATGTAAAATATTTTCTCAACCCAAACGAGCCGTTTTTGCATATAAATTTTTCAACAAGTGGGTTTCTCGACATCACTGATTGTAGTGTTTTTGATGTCAAACATTAGATAATTATGAATATAAATAAGCATACTCTCTTTGTTGTGAGTTTTATTTAAAATATTAGATATCTCTAAATCTAAGTAACAACACTGTACTTGTTATAAAATGTATTTGAAACATTACAGATCTGTAGATATAAATAGCCACACGGAACTTTTTGTATGTTTTATTTCAAACATTACAGAACTATAGATATAAATGACAATGGTTTACTTGTTGTGTGTTTTGTATAAAACATTATAAAACTGTAAATATAAATAACCATGTTGTGCTTCGTGTGTGTTTAATTTGATATATTACAGATCTGTAAATATATATAACCATATCGTAGTTAATGAATATATACTCTTCAAAATAAGAAACGCAAAAGGGATATTTTTGTTATTTTAAAGAGAAATATATGTAATAACGTTACAAGCTCAGAGTATGTGATGTTACACGTGTTAAGGCACTGATTGTCAGACCAAAATGACAATCAAAGTTGTGCACTTTGAAAACGGAGGAAAACATCGGATTTTTCGCCAAAACGCATGCGTGTCGAATAAATGTGTTTGAGAGATCTGCATGTTCTGCAAGTGCAACATGTGCAAAATCCCTATAAAAGTGACGGGTTCTCGGTTTCCATAGCTCAGTGTTAAGCCACCGACACGCAATACAGTTACGCCAAGACTGACTGAAGCACAACGCAACAACGCCATTGGTCGCTGAAAGCAGGCAAATCTCGATCAGATGTTGCCAGAGCTGTGAATGTCCACCCAAGCACCATCACAAAGCTATGGAATCGTCACCAACAACATGGATCAACTCGTGACCGTCCACGATCTGGCAGACCTCGTGTGACCACGCCCGCACAAGATCGCTACATCCGGTTACGTCACCTTCGGGATAGGACCACCATTGCAACGTCTACTGCCTCAACCATACCAGGGCTGCGTAAGATATCCGATCAGACAGTACGCAACCGTCTACGAGATGCAGGAATCCGACCTCGACGTCCAGTGAGAGGCGTCATCCTCACCCAGCAACATCGTCAAGCACGGCTGCAGTGGACTCGGGCACATCGGGTATGGCCTCATCGACAATGGAGGCATATTTGGTTCAGCGATAAATCACGTTTTAAACTTCGTAGGCAGGATGGAAGAACCCGTGTTTACCGTCGCCGAGGTGAACGTTTTGCAGCAAACTGTGTGCAGGATGTTAACAGATATGGTGTCAGGCAGCGTCATGATGGGGCTGCCATCGCCTACAATGCCAGAACAGACCTTTTGCACATTCGAGGAAATCTTACGGCTCAACGATACGTCGACGAGATTCTTAGGCCCCATGTGCAACCCATCATGGTGAACGTCAACGACGTTTTTCAACATGACAATGCCCGTCATCACACAGCCCGACTCACCACTGTCTTCTTGAGACACCATAATATCAACGTTCTTCCCTGGCCCTCCAGATCACCAGATTTAAACACCATTGAACATCTTTGGGACGAGTTGGACCGACGTCTGCGACGGCGACAACCTCAACCGCAGACTCTATCTCAGCTTTGCAGGCTGAGTGGACAGCCATTCCACAGGATGTGATTCGTCATCTCATTGCTTCCATGGGCAGGAGATGCCAAGCAGTTATTGATGCTCACGGGGGGCATACTCGTTATTGATGTTGAGTGACGTTAAACTTCACCAAGTGAGCGTGGACTTCGCCTTTGCAGACTTTGGATGTTCAGCAGCGAACGTGCAAAGTTTCACACATGTCATACAGAACTATCCGGAATAAACTTGTTAACAATTTGTCTCATATTTTGCCTTTTGCGTTTCTTTTTTTGAAGAGTATATTATTTCAAACATTACAAAACAGCTAATAGAAATAACCGTACTTTGCTTTTTGCGTGTTTTATTTGAAACTTTAAAGAATTATAAATATAAATAATCATGCTGTACTTCTCGTATGTTTTAATTGAAACATTATAAAACTTAAATATAAATAACCACACTGTACTTGTTCACTGTTTTATGAGGAACATTAGAGAACTGTAAATATAAATAACCGTACTGTACTTGCTGAGTATTTTATTTAAAACATTACAAAACTAAAATATAAATAACCGCACTGTACTTTTTGTATGTTTTATTTGAAACATTACAGAATTGAAATATAGATAACCATACTGTCCTTATTGTGTTTTCTATTTCAAACATTAAAGAACTGTAAATATAAATAACCATACTACACTTGTCGTGTGTTTTATTTAAAACATCACAGAAATGAAAACATAAATAACTATAATATACTTGTTTTGTGTTTTATTTGAAACACTACCAAACGTAAATATAAATAACAATACTCTACATTTTGTGTCTTTTATTTAAACATTATATAACGTAAATATAAATAACCACATTGTACTTGTGTGTTTCATTTGAAACATTACAGGAGTGTACCAAAAATAGTTGTTCACATCAGGGCCAGGATGCTCACTAAGTACGAACCAGAATTAGTTGTTCACATCAGGGCCAGGATGCTCACTAAGTACGAACCAGAATTAGTTGTTCACATCAGGGCCAGGATGCTCACTAAGTACGAACCAGAATTAGTTGTTCACATCAGGGCCAGGATGCTCACTAAGTACGTACCAGAATTAGTTGTTCACATCTGGGCCAGAATGCCCACTAAGTACGTACCAGAATTACTTGTTCACATCTGGGCCAGAATGCCCACTAAGTACGTACCAGAATTAGTTGTTCACATCAGGGCCAGGCTGCTCACTAAATACGTACCAGATTTAGTTGTTCACATCTGGGCCAAGATGCCCACTAAGTACGTACCAGAATTACTTGTTCACATCTGGGCCAGAATGCCCACTAAGTACGTACCAGAATTAGCTGTTCACATCAGGGCCAGGATGCCCACTAAATACGTACCAGATTTAGTTGTTCACATCTGGGCCAAGATGCCCACTAAGTACGTACCAGAATTACTTGTTCACATTAGGACCAGGATGCCCACTAAGTACGTACCAGAATTAGTTGTTCACACCAGGGCCAGGATGCCCACTAAATACGTACCAGATTTAGTTGTTCACATCTGGGCCAAGATGCCCACTAAGTACGTACCAGAATTACTTGTTCACATTAGGACCAGAATGCCCACTAAGTACGTACCAGAATTAGTTGTTCACATCAGGGCCAGGATGCTCACTAAGTACGAACCAGAATTAGTTGTTCACATCAGGGAAAGGGTGCTCACTAAGTACGTACCAGAATTAGTTGTTCACACCAGGGCCAGGATGCCCACTAAATACGTACCAGAATTACTTGTTCACATTAGGACCAGGATGCCCACTAAGTACGTACCAGAATTAGTTGTTCACACCAGGGCCAGGATGCCCACTAGGTATGTACCAGAATTAGTTGTTCACATCAGGGCCAGGATGTCCAATAAATACGTACCAGAATTACTTGTTCACATCTGGACCAGGATGCACACTAAGTACGTACCAAAATTAGTTGTTCATATCAGGGCCAGGATGCCCACTAAGTACGAACCAGAATTACTTGTTCACATCAGAGCCACGATGCCCACTAAGTACGAACAAGAATTACTTGTTCACATCTGAGCCAGGATGCTCACTAAGTACGTACCAGAATTAGTTGTTCACATCAGGGCCAGGATGCCCAATAGATACGTACCAGATTTAGTTGTTCACATCTGGGCCAAGATGCCCACTAAGTACGTACCAAAATTAGTTGTTCACATGAGGGCCAGGATGCCCACTATGTATGTACCAGAATTAGTTGTTCACATCAGGACCAGGATGCCCACTAAGTACGAACCAGAATTAGTTGTTCACATCAGGGCCAGGATGCCCACTAAGTACGTACCAGAATTAGTTGTTCACATCAGGACCAGGATGCCCACCAAGTACGAACCAGAAGTTTTTGTTAGTTTTCACATCTACATAATTCTAGCTAGTTTGATACAGTGCAGTTAAAACATAAAGATATAGATTTCAGTTTGTCTACCTTTTAACAGTTACTAAAAACTGATACATTGTTGTTACATTTGAGTGAATATAATTTTTGTTATTTTTACTGTAGCTTTGATAAATAACTGAATTAATCTGTGAAGTGATATTATGAAAGTTACTGTCAATTATTTGAACAATTTTTACATATTAAATAATTCATAAAATTGTGTTTAATAGTCTGCATATTATGTACAATTCAGATAAAGATCGCAGTAACACAACTATACTTACAGAAATAAGAACAACCCCAAAATAATTTTTGTAAGTTTATAAGGTACTGAGTTTTGAAATGTATGTGAGATTAAGCCTTGCTTTAATACATAACATTGAGAATGTCTCAGACTTTTAAATCTCTCAAAGTAATATCTGCATAATTTACTTCACAGATCAGATAAAGAACAATATATTTTGAAATATAAAGCTGATAAAGTTTGTAATTATCTTGGCTCTAAATCTTATAGCCAATGTAGGTAGGAGTAGCCATGTTGAATTGGCTCAGTGCCGTCAGCCTGGGTCCAGCTTGGCCAGGTAGTTAAGGCGCTTGACGTGTCTTAGGGTCATGGATTTTAATCCCTGACACACCAAACATGCGCACCCTTTCAGCCATGGGGCACTATAAAGTGATGGTCAATCCCACTATTTGTTGGTAAAAGAGTAGTCCAAGAGCTGACAGTGGGTGGTGATAAGAAGATGCTTTTCTTCTAGTCTTACAGTGCTAAATTAAGAATGGTTAGTGCAGGTAGCCCTCATGTAGCTTTGCATGAAATTAAAAACAAACAAACAATCTATTAGCCTGATTTAACTGCTTCCCTTGAAGTTGGACTTCTGAGATATTTATGGTTCATGGTATTTGTTGCTACTGTTATAAATTTTCTTGGCGAGAGTACAAGATATCAAAACTGAATTTTTAGCATGATAATCAGACTACTGAGCCACCAGAGTGTGGTGTGTGAGAAGTACAAGATATCAAAACTGAATTTTTAGCATGATAATCAGACAACTGAGCCACCAGAGTGTGGTGTGTGAGAAGTACAAGATATCAAAACTGAATTTTTAGCATGATAATCAGACTACTGAGCCACCAGAGTGTGGTGTGTGAGAAGTACAAGATATCAAAACTGAATTTTTAGCATGATAATCAGACAACTGAGCCACCAGAGTGTGGTGTGTGAGAAGTACAAGATATCAAAACTGAATTTTAGCATGATAATCAGACAACTGAGCCACCAGAGTGTGGTGTGTGAGAAGTACAAGATATCAAAACTGAATTTTTAGCATGATAATCAGACAACTGAGCCACCAGAGTGTGGTGTGTGAGAAGTACAAGATATCAAAACTGAATTTTTAGCATGATAATCAGACAACTGAGCCACCAGAGTGTGGTGTGTGAGAAGTACAAGATATCAAAACTGAATTTTAGCATGATAATCAGACAACTGAGCCACCAGAGTGTGGTGTGTGAGAAGTACAAGATATCAAAACTGAATTTTTAGCATGATAATCAGACTACTGAGCCACCAGAGTGTGGTGTGTGAGAAGTACAAGATATCAAAACTGAATTTTTAGCATGATAATCAGACTACTGAGCCACCAGAGTGTGGTGTGTGAGAAGTACAAGATATCAAAACTGAATTTTAGCATGATAATCAGACTACTGAGCCACCAGAGTGTGGTGTGTGAGAAGTACAAGATATCAAAACTGAATTTTTAGCATGATAATCAGACAACTGAGCCACCAGAGTGTGGTGTGTGAGAAGTACAAGATATCAAAACTGAATTTTTAGCATGATAATCAGACTACTGAGCCACCAGAGTGTGGTGTGTGAGAAGTACAAGATATCAAAACTGAATTTTTAGCATGATAATCAGACAACTGAGCCACCAGAGTGTGGTGTGTGAGAAGTACAAGATATCAAAACTGAATTTTTAGCATGATAATCAGACTACTGAGCCACCAGAGTGTGGTGTATGAGAAGGCTATGCATGTGTTAAACAATAATTAGTTGGAGTACCAGCCCTTGGACAGAAGTTATGTAAAGCCATGATAAATAAAAGGTTGTCTTAGGACATGAAACATTGTTTCCCTTATATGTAATTGTAAAATGTGCTGATAAAAATTGCAAACCAAAAAAATGTGAAACCATAAGTTTGTATGTTCCTTTCCATGGACCCAACAAACCTTCATAGTGAGTTTCATGAAGATTCACCAACCTAGAGCAAAGTAGTTACATGGACAGACAACAAACAGTGCTATTATATTTATATATATATAAACTTTCAGTTAGGGGCTGTCTCTTTCTCTCTCTTATAGTGTTCAGAGATGCAGCAAAAGCTTTTCTGTTTAGGTTTCTGGCTTGTAGTTCACTTTATGGATGAATGGAATTTGGAACTGCTTAGCTATCCACGTTTGAGTCCCTTCAGTACAATAAAATATTCCCGGTTTTCATGCTGTGCGCATGTCTATTGAAGTTTTGTCACCACATGATGGGGACAAATTCTAAATCAACATAATAGATCTATACATATGAATAAAGTGATCAACATAATAGATCTATACATATGAATAAAGTGATCAACATAATGGATCTATACATATGAATAAAGTGATCAACATAATGGATCTATACATATGAATAAAGTAATCAATATGTTTCTTATTTTCTAAAGTGGGCAACCATTCTCTCGGAGATACCCCATGACTGTGCACTCTTTATATCCACATACTGTGGTCAATAGTTCCACGTAAGAGACGGCAACTGATAGTTTTAGTAGCTTTGTCATAAAGACAGAATCTTACACCCAAGATATATCACGTTATCCAACCAGTCAGTTTTACTGTTCGAAAATGTTAGTGTATTAGTTGGTAAAAAGCCACAATTTACATTTCACGAAATTTATTACATTCTTTAATGTTACTATTGAAACTGAAGTTTCAAAGTTGTACTCCACGGGCCTTATGGGCTAAACTTGTTGTTGGCAGAGCATTGATAGCTAATTATAGTATATAATTATCTACCTAACAACAAACGCTGTTCTTTATTTGTTCTGTAGTAAGCACAGTTGTTCATTTTGTTGGCCAGTCCCAGCTCTAAGTTAAGCTTAGAACTTGTAGGCTTACAACATTAAAAGAGTACTGCTAGTCTATTGTGTGACTTTCTGCTTTAGAACAAACAATAGTTTATTCATCGTAAGTGTTTATTTTAATATAGTATACATGTATAAACCTGGTATGAATGACATTTTTAAAAATGATTTTTCTAAACTAATTTTTACTTGCATAAATAGCGACTGATTGTGGTCAGTTGTCCTATGTTACAAAGTAACTTGTTATTTATTATCTTTTCAATCAACTTAATTTAAATGGTTCATAATTTGATGTTTACAGACTCTAGTATTGGCCATTAACCCAAGTCGCTTATCATCATGATTTTGTTTGTTACAGGAACCTTTATATTGACAAAACTAATCCAAACGGTTGGTGGTTGGTTTACGTTATTAAGCACAAAGCTACACAATGGGCTATCTGTTTTGTGCCCATCACGGGTTTATGATTTCTAGTGTCATCAGGTTTCAGACTGAGCCATTAAAGTCAGTGTGACGCAGGTCGTAATAAAGAAGCCAGCTTTAACTCTTTTCATGGTTTTACCTTTAACCCTTTGTTTACCAATATTGGTGTTACGTATACATCACGGAACATGTTATACTTAATGTGGATACATATGAACGCAGTGCTTAATAATAACTAATAATTATTAAGTCATTTCTCCAGACAAACTATAGATATACTATAATTAAACTATTACTTATAAGATACTGAGAAAACTTATTTTAATTACGCGATGTGCAACTCCAACTTCGCGTAGATTTTATCCTGTGTTCGTGCAGAATTGGTGGACTCAGCAGATCACTTGATGTGACTTTGCTATAAAAAACACGTGCAAAAGGGGTCACGATTTTCCAGTTGCGACTCCGTTTCCCGTCACGGAGAAGTTTTTTTTTTATTTCTAATGTGTAAAAAAAAAAAATTGCCCGGTCAGTTTGTTGTGTGAAGTGAAGCAAAACGAAGGTGAAGAAGTAACATGAGATTTGACGTTTACAGAGTATTTAGTATGTTTTTGTCTTTGAACAAAAAAACGAACTCAATAAAGATTACAATAGAAGGTTTCAAATCGCTCACAGTCATCATACGCTATCACTCTTACCAATTGCTAGCACCCAAGTGAGCAATGGCGCCAAAGGTAATTGGCTAGTATCAATTAAATTCGTCAGAAGGTTTTCGAAACTATAAGTTCTCCTTACAAACACCTTTAATGTAACAATTAGTTCACTAAAACCAGAGTGAACATGTTGGTCATGGAATATGTTTTCTGAAAACACGACATTCAGTTATGGCTTTTACAAGTTCTTGTTACCGATTAAGTTTTGTTATTGTTTTATTGACGGCTATTTATCAGACAAATCTTCACTTAGGTCTTCACCACGTGCATCTTACCATTGTTGATTCACCACGTGCATCTTTCCATTGTTGTTCACCACGTGCATCTTTTTACTGTTGATTCACCACGTGCATCTTTCCATTGTTGTTCACCACGTGCATCTTTTTACTGTTGATTCACCACGTGCATCTTTTCACTGTTGATTCACCACGTGCATCTTTTCACTGTTGATTCACCACGTGCATCTCTTCACTGTTGATTCATTACGTGTGTTTCAGTTGTTGATCTCGAGGATCATTACGTAGCTTAATTTAAGTTCTTGGATTTTATCTTGGAAACTGTAAATCAATATAGTTTTTTGTTTCTCTACACTAGAGTTCCTGGAGTGTGGATCTACCTCGAGATGTAATAAAATGAAATATAGTTGGAAAGAAGAATAAACAAAACATGTTGGCAAAGAGTTCTGAAATTTATGGTGTCAAATAATTAACCTGGGAAGACAAGTAAAAAGCTGAATATAAAGCACAGGTCGTTTAATTCAACCTATATGGTATGAAGCCGTGGGGAAATGTATATTTATATGTTAAACCCAAAACTACACTATGGGCTATGTGTGCTGTTCTAATGAGGAAAAATCGAACCTAGAATTTTAGCATTATAAACATCAAGCTCATGGCTAAGCCATCGGGAGATAGAACCCATATCTATCAGTAAGTATGAGCTTATAATTTAAACGGAGGTGAGATTGCCAACAGCATCCACCGCCAACTCTAAAGCTGCTCTTCACTTGCAGAAAAGTGAGATTTTGTTATTCTTATAGAGAACCCTTGACCGTAAAATTTAGAGCATGTTTTCGTCACAACGAGACACAAACCATGAATTCACGGCAAAACTTTCTGAACTAACAGTCAAACCAGAGTGATGTTTAGGGTGCTAAACACAAAGTATTTTCAAACTGCCATGCTTGTAATATCACTAGATACACTTAATGTATTTGATAATCGAAAAATATAATATTATATCTAATAAAAAATAACACGACTGATGTTACACGCTCAGTTTATATGGGTAAGTAGTCTAGTCTATTACTGGTACAGAGGAAAATCTACTGATTTACAACGCTGAAATCAGGGGTTCGATTCTCCTCGGTGGCCTCAGCAGATAGTCACATGTGGCCTTGCTATAAGAAAACACAAACGCATAAACTGCTTCCAGTTTAATAACATGAAACATGAAATATGCATCTTGAAAAGGTTATTGGGTAATTTCATTTTATCCTCGAGTTTGAACTGCACAAGTTTTTACTAGAGTAACATACATGAAAAAGAATATAATCAGAATCAAACGAGGTTAAGTACAGCGACGAAACTTAAAAAAAAATTGATGCATAATTATCACTTATTTCCACTCGTATAGACATGTTACAAATATCTTGTCCATGGCTTGCAAGTGTAAAAATGTGACATGTCCGGTAACACTACAAACTATGATGATCACTTTAAGAGTTTAATAATTTCTGATGGACTTTAGAGGTATTTCGCTGTTTCGTTTTCGTTCGACTCGTAATCCAAAAGTCGCGGGTTCGAATTCTGGTCGCGCCAAACCTGCTCGCCCTTTCAGCCGTGGGGGGCGTTATAATGTGACGGTTAATCCCACTATTCGGTTGTAAAAGAGTAGCCCAAGAGTATTACACAAGGAACTAACTCGCGTGTTTTGATTCATCAATCTCTTTTTACCGTAACTAAGTTTAAAATTCAAATATAGTATAAAATATCTTGCTATTTGATGTGACCTTTCACCTTACCAAAGAAAATGTGTAGATTCATATTATTTATACGTACTTGTCATTTAGGTTCGGCCAAGCATGGCCAGGTGGTTAAGGCGCTTGACTTGTAAGCTGAGGATCGCGGGTTTCAGTCTCCGTCGCGCCAAACATGCTCGCCCTCCCAGCCGTGGGGGCTTTATTATGTGACGGTCAATCCCACTATTCGTTGGTAAAAGAGTAGCCCAAGAGTTGGCGGTGGGTGGTGATGACTAGCTGACTTCCCTCTAGTCTTACACTGCTAAATTAGGGACGGCTAGCGCAGATAGCCCTCGAGTAGCTTTGTGCGAAATTCAAAACAAACAAACTTTCGTTTTGAGAGACTGCGGTAAAATTACATTTAATTTTACTCTTTTTACTGGCTGTCATGTAAACCTTATGTAATGATATAAAACAAATGAATGCATTTTTTAAAATAAATTGAATTGGGCAAATTTTTCCTTTTTGAATAACGACTTAGTAATTGGCTTTTCTTTTACCGAGAACAGAATTGTCTCGTAATCATATTGAAAGAACAGCCTATCAGTGATGTAACAACTGGTTGTAAGAGTCTATAACAACTTCTTGTTTGACGTTATTTCTACAGAGGATCACTGTGGTAAGATGTAAATTTCAGTAGAGGAAATATTGGATACTATAATAGACTTAGTGCGCGGAAAAACCTAAAGTTTACATGTTAAAGGGTATAAAGTAGGGATAGCGTGTAAAGCAGAAGCAAGACAAAACAAAAGTGTACAAATTTACAAAACCGTAAAGACATGGACCAAAGCTTGGTAGAAACTCAATCATTAACATATTTGTACTAACCCTATTTCAAAATGAATATGTGTGTTTATTGAAAGCTATTCATCCTAATGATATTACTTTCGTGTATATAAAAATTGTGGATGAGTTTTGGTAACTCTGTTTACCTGATAACATGAAACACGTTTCGAATATTGGAGGAAACCAGGGAGGCTTAGGTTTCGATGAATTTATATAACTATTACACATGATCGTCGTGTTCACTAAAACTTGAGTAAACTTTATCTTTATTTTACGTTTCTCGTGTTAGAATCAAGTAATGTTTTCACACATGTTATACTTTTAAAATCAATATTTTTGACGAAATTGCGAAACTTTATGTTGGTTTAATGCATTGTGTGTGATTGCATTTACGGAATTAGTTTTCTTTATAAATACATGGTGGTACATAATTAATACTTACGGAAATTACCAAAGCTATTAACATCACTAAACGATACATTGACAGCTAACGATGTCGTTAAACGATATACATTTGCAAGAACAGCTAACGATGTCGTTAAGCGATTTACATTAGTAAGAACAGCTAACGATGTCGTTAAGCGATATACATTAGTAAGAACAGCTAACGATGTCGTTAAACGATACATAGACAGCTAACAATGTCGTTAAACGATACATAGACAGCTAACAATGTCGTTAAACGATACACATTAACAACGACAGCTGATCCATTTATTATAGAGTGGCTGCTTTTGTCCGTGTTTCTGATCATCTGACCAATATCGGTTGAAAATTACTTAAAATGAAAACTGAAAAATAAGTTCTCTAATTTATATCATAACATTTAAAACACAATTGTTGTCTGTTTATCATAACATTTAAAACACAATTGTTGTCTGTTTATCATAACATTTAAAACACAATTGTTGTCTGTTTATCATAACATTTAAAACACAATTGTTGTCTGTTTATCATAACATTTAAAACACAATTGTTGTCTGTTTATCATAACATTTAAAACACAATTGTTGTCTGTTTATCATAACATTTAAAACACAATTGTTGTCTGTTTATCATAACATTTAAAACACAATTGTTGTCTGTTTATCATAACATTTAAAACACAATTGTTGTCTGTTTATCATAACATTTAAAACACAATTGTTGTCTGTTTATCATAACATTTAAAACACAATTGTTGTCTGTTTATCATAACATTTAAAAAAACACAATTGTTGTCTGTTTATCATAACATTTAAAACACAATTGTTGTCTGTTTATCATAACATTTAAAACACAATTGTTGTCTGTTTATCATAACATTTAAAACACAATTGTTGTCTGTTTATCATAACATTTAAAACACAATTGTTGTCTGTTTATCATAACATTTAAAACACAATTGTTGTCTGTTTATCATAACATTTAAAACACAATTGTTGTCTGTTTATCATAACATTTAAAACACAATTGTTGTCTGTTTATCATAACATTTAAAACACAATTGTTGTCTGTTTATCATAACATTTAAAAAAACACAATTGTTGTCTGTTTATCATAACATTTAAAACACAATTGTTGTCTGTTTATCATAACATTTAAAACACAATTGTTGTCTGTTTATCATAACATTTAAAACACAATTGTTGTCTGTTTATCATAACATTTAAAACACAATTGTTGTCTGTTTATCATAACATTTAAAACACAATTGTTGTCTGTTTATCATAACATTTAAAACACAATTGTTGTCTGTTTATCATAACATTTAAAACACAATTGTTGTCTGTTTATCATAACATTTAAAACACAATTGTTGTCTGTTTATCATAACATTTAAAACACAATTGTTGTCTGTTTATCATAACATTTAAAACACAATTGTTGTCTGTTTATCATAACTCATTTAAAACACAATGTGTTCCACCCACCAGGGTAAGCGCAAAACTCCTGTAACAGCTCTCTGTGTTCCACCCACCAGGATATCGAATCCCGGTTATCATATCATTTAAAACACAATTGTTGTCTGTTATTTATCCATAACATTTAAAACACAATTGTTGTCTGTTTATCATAACATTTAAAACACAATTGTTGTCTGTTTATCATAACATTTAAAACACAATTGTTGTCTGTTATTTTATCTGTTTATCATAACATTTAAAACACAATTGTTGTCTGTTTATCATAACATTTAAAACACAATTGTTGTCTGTTTATCATAACATTTAAAAACACAATTGTTGTCTGTTTACAAACATTGCATCATGTTTAAAGGCTTTTAAATTTAAAACATCTGTCTGTTTAAAACAATTGTTGTCATGGTTTATCATAACATTTAAAACACAATTGTTGTCTGTTTATCATAACATTTAAAACACAATTGTTCATTTTGTTTTATCATAACATTTAAAACACAATTGTTGTCATGTCATATTTAAAACACGTTGTTATCATAACATCGTTTAAAACACAATTGTTGTCTGTTTATCATAACTGTTTTAAAACACGTTCCAATTGTTGTCTGTTTATCATAACATTTAAAACACAATTGTTGTCTGTTTATCATAACATTTAAAACACAATTGTTGTCTGTTTATCATAACATTTAAAACACAAATTGTTGTTCGTTTATCATAACATTTAAAAAACACAATTGTTGTCTGTTTATCATAACATTTAAAACACAATTGTTGTCTGTTTATCATAACATTTAAAACACAATTGTTGTCTGTTTATCATAACATTTAAAAACACAATTGTTGTCTGTTTATCATAACATTTAAAACACAATTGTTGTCTGTTTATCATAACATTTAAACACAATTGTTGTCTGTTTATCATAACATTTTAAAACACAATTGTTGTTCTGTTTATCATAACATTTAAAACACAATTGTTGTCTGTTTATCATAAACATTTCAAAAAAAACACAATTGTTGTCTGTTTATCATTTTCATTTCATTTAAAACACAATTGTTGTCTGTTTATCATAACATTTAAAACAACAATTGTTGTTCGTTTATCATAACATTTAAAAACACAATTGTTGTCTGTTTGTTTCATAACATTTAAAAACACAATTGTTGTCGTGTTTATCATAACATTTAAAACACAATTGTTGTTCGTTTATCATAACATTTAAAAACACAATTGTTAGTTCATGTTTATCATAACATTTTTAAATACAACAATTGTTGTTGTTTATCATAACATTTTAAAAACAATTGTTGTCTGTTTATCATAACATTTAAAACACAATTGTTGTCTGTTTATCATAACATTTAAAACACAATTGTTGTCTGTTTATCATAACATTTAAAACACAATTGTTGTCTGTTTATCATAACATTTAAAAAACACAATTGTTGTCTGTTCACCACATTGTTGTTCGTTTATCATAACATTTAAAACACAATTGTTGTCTGTTTATCATAATATTTAAAAACACAATTGTTGTTCGTTTTACTTCCGCAAATATCAAAACATTTAAAAAACACAATTGTTGTCTGTTTATCATAACATTTAAAACACAATTGTTGTCTGTTTATCATAACATTTAAAAACAACCGTTATTGTTCTGTTCATCATAACATTTAAAACACAATTGTTGTCTCGTTATCATAACATTTTAAAAATTATGTTTCATTGTTTAGTTTAACATAACATTTTAAAACAACAATTGTTGTCTCGTTTATCATAACATTTAAAACACAATTGTTGTTCGTTTATCATAACAATTGTTGTCTCATTACAAAAAACAAAATTGTTGTCTGTTTATCATAACATTTAAACAAACATTTGTTGTCTGTTTATCATAACATTTTACAATTTGTCTATTCATCTTTACTTGGTCTGTTTATGTCATCATTTAACACACATTACCTGGGTTCGTTCATCATAACATTTTAAAACCACAATTGTTGTCTGTCATAACATTTCAATTGTTGTCGCAACATTTAAAACACAATCTGTTGTATCATCAAATATTTAAAAAACACAATTGTTGTTCGTTTATCATAACATTTCAAAAAAAACACAATTGTTGTCTGTTTTATCATAAATATTTAAAAAAACACAATAAATTGTTGGGTTCTGTTTATCATAACATTAAAAAAAACACAATTGTTGTCTGTTTATCATAACATTTTAAAACACAATTGTTGTCTGTTTATCATAACATTTAAAACACAATTGTTGTCTGTTTATCATAACATTTAAAACACAATTGTTGTCTGTTTATCATAACATTTAAAACACAATTGTTGTCTGTTTATCATAACATTTAAAACACAATTGTTGTCTGTTTATCATAACATTTAAAACACAATTGTTGTCTGTTTATCATAACATTTAAAAAACACAATTGTTGTCTGTTATCATAACATTTAAAAACACAATTGTTGTCTGTTTATCATAACATTTAAAACACAATTGTTGTCTGTTTATCATAACATTTAAAACACAATTGTTGTCTGTTTATCATAACATTTAAAACACAATTGTTGTCTGTTTATCATAACATTTTAAAACACAATTGTTGTCTGTTTATCATAACATTTAAAACACAATTGTTGTCTGTTTATCATAACATTTAAAACACAATTGTTGTCTGTTTATCATAACATTTAAAAACACAATTGTTGTCTGTTTATCATAACATTTAAAACACAATTGTTGTCTGTTTATCATAATATTTAAAACACAATTGTTGTCTGTTTATCATAACATTTTAAAACACAATTGTTGTCTGTTTATCATAACATTTTAAAACACAATTGTTGTCTGTTTATCATAACATTTAAAACACAATTGTTGTTGTTTATCATAACATTTAAAACACAATTGTTGTCTGTTTATCATAACATTTAAAACACAATTGTTGTCTGTTTATCATCATAACATTTAAAACACAATTGTTGTCTGTTTATCATAACATTTAACAAAAACACAATTGTTGTTCTGTTTTATCATAACATTTAACATTTAAAACACAATTGTTGTCTGTTTATCATAACATTTAAAACACAATTGTTGTCTGTTTATCATAACATTTAAAACACAATTGTTGTCTGTTTATCATAACATTTAAAACACAATTGTTGTCTGTTATATCATAACAATTGTTGTCTGTTTTAATAACATTTAAAACACAATTGTTGTCTGTTTATCATAATATTTAAAACACAATTGTTGTCTGTTTATCATAACATTTAAAACACAATTGTTGTCTGTTTATCATAACATTTAAAACACAATTGTTGTCTGTTTATCATAACATTTAAAACACAATTGTTGTCTGTTTATCATAACATTTAAAACACAATTGTTGTTGTTTTATCATAACAATTGTTGTCTGTTTTTAACATTTTAAAACACAATTGTTGTCTGTTTATCATAACATTTAAAAACACAATTGTTGTCTGTTTATCATAACATTTAAAAACACAATTGTTGTCTGTTTATCATCATAACATTTAAAACACAATTGTTGTCTGTTTATCATAACATTTAAAACACAATTGTTGTCTGTTTATCATAACATTTAAAACACTCTGTTTATCATAACATTTAACAAAACACAATTGTTGTCTGTTTTATCATAACATTTAAATAAAAACACAATTGTTGTCTGTTTATCATAACATTTAAAACACAATTGTTGTCTGTTTATCATAACATTTAAAACACAATTGTTGTCTGTTTATCATAACATTTAAAAAACACAATTGTTGTCTGTTTATCATAACATTTAAAACACAATTGTTGTCTGTTTATCATAACATTTAAAACACAATTGTTGTCTGTTTATCATAACATTTAAAAACACAATTGTTGTCTGTTTATCATAACATTTAAAAACACAATTGTTGTCTGTTTATCAAACATTTAAAACACAATTGTTGTTGTTTATCATAACATTTAAAACACTCGTTTATCATAACATTTAAAAACACAATTGTTGTCTGTTTATCATAACATTTTAAAACACAATTGTTGTCTGTTTATCATAACATTTAAAAACACAATTGTTGTCTGTTTATCATAACATTTAAAACACAATTGTTGTCTGTTTATCATAACATTTAAAACACAATTGTTGTCTGTTTATCATAACATTTAAAACACAATTGTTGTCTGTTTATCATAACATTTAAAACACAATTGTTGTCTGTTTATCATAACATTTAAAACACAATTGTTGTCTGTTTATCATAACATTTAAAACACAATTGTTGTCTGTTTATCATAACATTTAAAACACAATTGTTGTCTGTTTATCATAACATTTATCATAACATTTAAAAAACACAATTGTTGTCTGTTTATCATAACATTTAAAACACAATTGTTGTCTGTTTATCATAACATTTAAAACACAATTGTTGTCTGTTTATCATAACATTTAAAACACAATTGTTGTCTGTTTATCATAACATTTAAAACACAATTGTTGTCTGTTTATCATAACATTTTAAAACACAATTGTTGTCTGTTTATCATAACATTTAAAACACAATTGTTGTCTGTTTATCATAACATTTAAAAAACACAATTGTTGTCTGTTTATCATAACATTTAAAACACAATTGTTGTCTGTTTATCATAACATTTAAAACACAATTGTTGTCTGTTTATCATAACATTTAAAACACAATTGTTGTCTGTTTATCATAACATTTAAAACACAATTGTTGTCTGTTTATCATAACATTTAAAACACAATTGTTGTCTGTTTATCATAACATTTAAAACATTTAAAACACAATTGTTGTCTGTTTATCATAACATTTAAAACACAATTGTTGTCTGTTTATCATAACATTTAAAAACACAATTGTTGTCTGTTTATCATAACATTTAAAACACAATTGTTGTCTGTTTATCATAACATTTAAAACACAATTGTTGTCTGTTTATCATAACATTTAAAACACAATTGTTGTCTGTTTATCATACATTTAAAACACAATTGTTGTCTGTTTATCATAACATTTAAAACACAATTGTTGTCTGTTTATCATAACATTTAAAACACAATTGTTGTCTGTTTATCATAACACAATTGTTGTCTGTTTATCATAACATTTAAAACACAATTGTTGTCTGTTTATCATAACATTTAAAACACAATTGTTGTCTGTTTATCATAACATTTAAAACACAATTGTTGTCTGTTTATCATAACATTTAAAACACAATTGTTGTCTGTTTATCATAACATTTAAAAACACAATTGTTGTCTGTTTATCATAACATTTAAAACACAATTGTTGTCTGTTTATCATAACATTTAAAACACAATTGTTGTCTGTTTATCATCATAAAACACAAACATTTTAAAACACAATTGTTGTCTGTTTATCATAACATTTAAAACACAATTGTTGTCTGTTTATCATAACATTTAAAACACAATTGTTGTCTGTTTATCATAACATTTAAAACACAATTGTTGTCTGTTTATCATAACATTTAAAACACAATTGTTGTCTGTTTATCATAACATTTAAAACACAATTGTTGTCATCTGTTTATCATAACATTTAAAACACAATTGTTGTCTGTTTATCATAACATTTAAAACACAATTGTTGTCTGTAACATTTAAAACACAATTGTTGTCTGTTTATCATAACATTTAAAACACAATTGTTGTCTGTTTATCATAACATTTAAAACACAATTGTTGTCTGTTTATCATAACATTTAAAACACAATTGTTGTCTGTTTATCATAACATTTAAAAAACACAATTGTTGTCTGTTTATATCATTTAAAACACAATTGTTGTTGTTTATCATAACATTTCTGTTTATCATAACATTTAAAACACAATTGTTGTCTGTTTATCATAACATCATTTAAAACACAATTGTTGTCTGTTTATCATAACATTTAAAACACAATTGTTGTCTGTTTATCATAACATTTAAAACACAATTGTTTATCATAACATTTAAAACACAATTGTTGTCTGTTTATCATA
The DNA here is from genome assembly GCF_004210375.1 of Tachypleus tridentatus. NCBI lineage: Eukaryota > Metazoa > Arthropoda > Merostomata > Xiphosura > Limulidae > Tachypleus > Tachypleus tridentatus. The sequence continues at coordinate 2,321,488 of NC_134837.1, read as the reverse complement.
AAAACATTTAAAACACAATTGTTGTCTGTTTATCATAACATTTAAAACACAATTGTTGTCTGTTTATCATAACATATTGTTGTCTGTTTATCATAACATTTAAAACACAATTGTTGTCTGTTTATCATAACATTTAAAACACAATTGTTGTCTGTTTATCATAACATTTAAAACACAATTGTTGTCTGTTTATCATAACATTTAAAACACAATTGTTGTCTGTTTATCATCATAACATTTAAAACACAATTGTTGTCTGTTTATCATAACATTTAAAACACAATTGTTGTCTGTTTATCATAACATTTAAAACACAATTGTTGTCTGTTTATCATAACATTTAAAACACAATTGTTGTCTGTTTAAAACACAATTGTTGTCTGTTTATCATACATTTAAAACACAATTGTTGTCTGTTTATCATAACATTTAAAACACAATTGTTGTTGTTTATCATAACATTTAAAACACAATTGTTGTCTGTTTATCATAACATTTAAAACACAATTGTTGTCTGTTTATCATAACATTTAAAACACAATTGTTGTCTGTTTATCATAACATTTAAAACACAATTGTTGTCTGTTTATCATAACATTTAAAACACAATTGTTGTCTGTTTATCATAACATTTAAAACACAATTGTTGTCTGTTTATCATAACATTTAAAACACAATTGTTGTCTGTTTATCATAACATTTAAAACACAATTGTTGTCTGTTTATCATAACATTTAAAACACAATTGTTGTCTGTTTATCATAACATTTAAAACACAATTGTTGTCTGTTTATCATAACATTTAAAACACAATTGTTGTCTGTTTATCATAACATTTAAAACACAATTGTTGTCTGTTTTAAGCGCAAAATCATCATTTAAAACACAATTGTTGTCTGTTATTTAAGCGCAAAACTCCTGTAACAGGGTGTTCCACCCACCAGGGTATGAATCCCGGTTATCATATCATTTAAAACACAATTGTTGTCTGTTATTAAGCGCAAAACTCCTGTAACAGCTCTCTGTGTTCCACCCACCAGGATATCGAATCCGGTTATCATATCATTTAAAACACAATTGTTGTCTGTTATTAAGCGCAAAACTCCTGTAACAGCTCTCTGTGTTCCACCCACCAGGGTATCGAATCCCGGTTATCATAACATTTAAAACACAATTGTTGTCTGTTATTAAGCGCAAAACTCCTGTAACAGCTCTCTGTGTTCCACCCACCAGGATATCGAATCCCGGTTATCATATCATTTAAAACACAATTGTTGTCTGTTATTAAGCGCAAAACTCCTGTAACAGCTCTCTGTGTTCCACCCACCAGGATATCGAATCCCGGTTATCATATCATTTAAAACACAATTGTTGTCTGTTATTAAGCGCAAAACTCCTGTAACAGCTCTCTGTGTTCCACCCACCAGGGTATCGAATCCCGGTTATCATAACATTTAAAACACAATTGTTGTCTGTTATTAAGCGCAAAACTCCTGTAACAGCTCTCTGTGTTCCACCCACCAGGGTATCGAATCCCGGTTATCATAACATTTAAAACACAATTGTTGTCTGTTATTAAGCGCAAAACTCCTGTAACAGCTCTCTGTGTTCCACCCACCAGGGTATCGAATCCCGGTTATCATAACATTTAAAACACAATTGTTGTCTGTTATTAAGCGCAAAACTCCTGTAACAGCTCTCTGTGTTCCACCCACCAGGGTATCGAATCCCGGTTATCATAACATTTAAAACACAATTGTTGTCTGTTATTAAGCGCAAAACTCCTGTAACAGCTCTCTGTGTTCCACCCACCAGGGTATCGAATCCCGGTTATCATAACATTTAAAACACAATTGTTGTCTGTTATTAAGCGCAAAACTCCTGTAACAGCTCTCTGTGTTCCACCCACCAGGGTATCGAATCCCGGTTATCATATCATTTAAAACACAATTGTTGTCTGTTATTAAGCGCAAAACTCCTGTAACAGCTCTCTGTGTTCCACCCACCAGGGTATCGAATCCCGGTTATCATATCATTTAAAACACAATTGTTGTCTGTTATTAAGCGCAAAACTCCTGTAACAGCTCTCTGTGTTCCACCCACCAGGATATCGAATCCCGGTTATCATATCATTTAAAACACAATTGTTGTCTGTTATTAAGCGCAAAACTCCTGTAACAGCTCTCTGTGTTCCACCCACCATGGTATCGAATCCCGGTTATCATAACATTTAAAACACAATTGTTGTCTGTTATTAAGCGCAAAACTCCTGTAACAGCTCTCTGTGTTCCACCCACTAGGTATCGAATCCCGGTTATCATAACATTTAAAACACAATTGTTGTCTGTTATTAAGCGCAAAACTCCTGTAACAGCTCTCTGTGTTCCACCCACCAGGGTATCGAATCCCGGTTATCATAACATTTAAATCACAATTGTTGTCTGTTATTAAGCGCAAAACTCCTGTAACAGCTCTCTGTGTTCCACCCACCAGGGTATCGAATCCCGGTTATCATAACATTTAAAACACAATTGTTGTCTGTTATTGCGCAAAACTCCTGCAACAGCTCTCTGTGTTCCACCCACCAGGATATCGAATCCGGTTATCATATCATTTAAAACACAATTGTTGTCTGTTATTGCGCAAAACTCCTGTAACAGCTCTCTGTGTTCCACCCACCAGGATATCGAATCCCGGTTATCATATCATTTAAAACACAATTGTTGTCTGTTATTAAGCGCAAAACTCCTGTAACAGCTCTCTGTGTTCCACCCACCAGGGTATCGAATCCCGGTTATCATAACATTTAAAACACAATTGTTGTCTGTTATTAAGCGCAAAACTCCTGTAACAGCTCTCTGTGTTCCACCCACCAGGGTATCGAATCCCGGTTATCATAACATTTAAAACACAATTGTTGTCTGTTATTAAACGCAAAACTCCTGTAACAGCTCTCTGTGTTCCACCCACCAGGGTATCGAATCCCGGTTATCATAACATTTAAAACACAATTGTTGTCTGTTATTAAGCGCAAAACTCCTGTAACAGCTCTCTGTGTTCCACCCACCAGGGTATCGAATCCCGGTTATCATAACATTTAAAACACAATTGTTGTCTGTTATTAAGCGCAAAACTCCTATAACAGCTCTCTGTGTTCCACCCACCAGGGTATCGAATCCCGGTTATCATAACATTTAAAACACAATTGTTGTCTGTTATTAAGCGCAAAACTCCTGTAACAGCTCTCTGTGTTCCACCCACCAGGGTATCGAATCCCGGTTATCATATCATTTAAAACACAATTGTTGTCTGTTATTAAGCGCAAAACTCCTGTAACAGCTCTCTGTGTTCCACCCACCAGGGTATCGAATCCGGTTATCATATCATTTAAAACACAATTGTTGTCTGTTATTAAGCGCAAAACTCCTGTAACAGCTCTCTGTTTTCCACCCACCAGGATATCGAATCCCGGTTATCATATCATTTAAAACACAATTGTTGTCTGTTATTAAGCGCAAAACTCCTGTAACAGCTCTCTGTGTTCCACCCACCAGGGTATCGAATCCCGGTTATCATAACATTTAAAACACAATTGTTGTCTGTTATTAAGCGCAAAACTCCTGTAACAGCTCTCTGTGTTCCACCCACCAGGGTATCGAATCCCGGTTATCATAACATTTAAAACACAATTGTTGTCTGTTATTAAGCGCAAAACTCCTGTAACAGCTCTCTGTGTTCCACCCACCAGGGTATCGAATCCCGGTTATCATAACATTTAAAACACAATTGTTGTCTGTTTATCATAACATTTAAAACACAATTGTTGTCTGTTTATCATAACATTTAAAACACAATTGTTGTCTGTTTATCATAACATTTAAAACACAATTGTTGTCTGTTTATCATAACATTTAAAACACAATTGTTGTCTGTTTATCATAACATTTAAAACACAATTGTTGTCTGTTTATCATAACATTTAAAACACAATTGTTGTCTGTTTATCATAACATTTAAAACACAATTGTTGTCTGTTTATCATATCATTTAAAACACAATTGTTGTCTGTTTATCATAACATTTAAAACACAATTGTTGTCTGTTTATCATAACATTTAAAACACAATTGTTGTCTGTTTATCATAACATTTAAAACACAATTGTTGTCTGTTTATCATAACATTTAAAACACAATTGTTGTCTGTTTATCATAACATTTAAAACACAATTGTTGTCTGTTTATCATAACATTTAAAAACACAATTGTTGTCTGTTTATCATAACATTTAAAACACAATTGTTGTCTGTTTATCATATCATTTAAAACACAATTGTTGTCTGTTTATCATAACATTTAAAACACAATTGTTGTCTGTTTATCATAACATTTAAAACACAATTGTTGTCTGTTTATCATAACATTTAAAACACAATTGTTGTCTGTTTATCATAACATTTAAAACACAATTGTTGTCTGTTTATCATAACATTTAAAACACAATTGTTGTCTGTTTATCATAACATTTAAAACACAATTGTTGTCTGTTTATCATAACATTTAAAACACAATTGTTGTCTGTTTATCATAACATTTAAAACACAATTGTTGTCTGTTTATCATATCATTTAAAACACAATTGTTGTCTGTTATTAAGCGCAAAACTCCTGTAACAGCTCTCTGTGTTCCACCCACCAGGGTATCGAATCCCGGTTATCATATCATTTAAAACACAATTGTTGTCTGTTATTAAGCGCAAAACTCCTGTAACAGCTCTCTGTGTTCCACCCACCAGGATATCGAATCCCGGTTATCATATCATTTAAAACACAATTGTTGTCTGTTATTAAGCGCAAAACTCCTGTAACAGCTCTCTGTGTTCCACCCACCAGGGTATCGAATCCCGGTTATCATAACATTTAAAACACAATTGTTGTCTGTTATTAAGCGCAAAACTCCTGTAACAGCTCTCTGTGTTCCACCCACCAGGATATCGAATCCCGGTTATCATATCATTTAAAACACAATTGTTGTCTGTTATTAAGGCTTAAAACTTAACAGCTCTCTGTGCAAAACTCCTGTAACAGCTCTCTGTGTTCCACCCACCAGGATATCGAATCCCGGTTATCATATCATTTAAAACACAATTGTTGTCTGTTATTAAGCGCAAAACTCCTGTAACAGCTCTCTGTGTTCCACCCACCAGGGTATCGAATCCCGGTTATCATAACATTTAAAACACAATTGTTGTCTGTTATTAAGCGCAAAACTCCTGTAACAGCTCTCTGTGTTCCACCCACCAGGGTATCGAATCCCGGTTATCATAACATTTAAAACACAATTGTTGTCTGTTATTAAGCGCAAAACTCCTGTAACAGCTCTCTGTGTTCCACCCACCAGGGTATCGAATCCCGGTTATCATAACATTTAAAACACAATTGTTGTCTGTTATTAAGCGCAAAACTCCTGTAACAGCTCTCTGTGTTCCACCCACCAGGGTATCGAATCCCGGTTATCATATCATTTAAAACACAATTGTTGTCTGTTATTAAGCGCAAAACTCCTGTAACAGCTCTCTGTGTTCCACCCACCAGGGATATCGAATCCCGGTTATCATATCATTTAAAACACAATTGTTGTCTGTTATTAAGCGCAAAACTCCTGTAACAGCTCTCTGTGTTCCACCCACCAGGGTATCGAATCCCGGTTATCATAACATTTAAAACACAATTGTTGTCTGTTATTAAGCGCAAAACTCCTGTAACAGCTCTCTGTGTTCCACCCACTAGGTATCGAATCCCGGTTATCATAACATTTAAAACACAATTGTTGTCTGTTATTAAGCGCAAAACTCCTGTAACAGCTCTCTGTGTTCCACCCACCAGGGTATCGAATCCCGGTTATCATAACATTTAAATCACAATTGTTGTCTGTTATTAAGCGCAAAACTCCTGTAACAGCTCTCTGTGTTCCACCCACCAGGGTATCGAATCCCGGTTATCATAACATTTAAAACACAATTGTTGTCTGTTATTAAGCGCAAAACTCCTGCAACAGCTCTCTGTGTTCCACCCACCAGGATATCGAATCCCGGTTATCATATCATTTAAAACACAATTGTTGTCTGTTATTAAGCGCAAAACTCCTGTAACAGCTCTCTGTGTTCCACCCACCAGGATATCGAATCCCGGTTATCATATCATTTAAAACACAATTGTTGTCTGTTATTAAGCGCAAAACTCCTGTAACAGCTCTCTGTGTTCCACCCACCAGGGTATCGAATCCCGGTTATCATAACATTTAAAACACAATTGTTGTCTGTTATTAAGCGCAAAACTCCTGTAACAGCTCTCTGTGTTCCACCCACCAGGGTATCGAATCCCGGTTATCATAACATTTAAAACACAATTGTTGTCTGTTATTAAACGCAAAACTCCTGTAACAGCTCTCTGTGTTCCACCCACCAGGGTATCGAATCCCGGTTATCATAACATTTAAAACACAATTGTTGTCTGTTATTAAGCGCAAAACTCCTGTAACAGCTCTCTGTGTTCCACCCACCAGGGTATCGAATCCCGGTTATCATAACATTTAAAACACAATTGTTGTCTGTTATTAAGCGCAAAACTCCTGTAACAGCTCTCTGTGTTCCACCCACCAGGGTATCGAATCCCGGTTATCATAACATTTAAAACACAATTGTTGTCTGTTATTAAGCGCAAAACTCCTGTAACAGCTCTCTGTGTTCCACCCACCAGGGTATCGAATCCCGGTTATCATATCATTTAAAACACAATTGTTGTCTGTTATTAAGCGCAAAACTCCTGTAACAGCTCTCTGTGTTCCACCCACCAGGGTATCGAATCCCGGTTATCATATCATTTAAAACACAATTGTTGTCTGTTATTAAGCGCAAAACTCCTGTAACAGCTCTCTGTTTTCCACCCACCAGGATATCGAATCCCGGTTATCATATCATTTAAAACACAATTGTTGTCTGTTATTGCGCAAAACTCCTGTAACAGCTCTCTGTGTTCCACCCACCAGGGTATCGAATCCGGTTATCATAACATTTAAAACACAATTGTTGTCTGTTATTAAGCGCAAAACTCCTGTAACAGCTCTCTGTGTTCCACCCACCAGGGTATCGAATCCCGGTTATCATAACATTTAAAACACAATTGTTGTCTGTTATTAAGCGCAAAACTCCTGTAACAGCTCTCTGTGTTCCACCCACCAGGGTATCGAATCCCGGTTATCATAACATTTAAAACACAATTGTTGTCTGTTATTAAGCGCAAAACTCCTGTAACAGCTCTCTGTGTTCCACCCACCAGGGTATCGAATCCCGGTTATCATAACATTTAAAACACAATTGTTGTCTGTTATTAAGCGCAAAACTCCTGTAACAGCTCTCTGTGTTCCACCCACCAGGGTATCGAATCCCGGTTATCATATCATTTAAAACACAATTGTTGTCTGTTATTAAGCGCAAAACTCCTGTAACAGCTCTCTGTGTTCCACCCACCAGGGTATCGAATCCCGGTTATCATATCATTTAAAACACAATTGTTGTCTGTTATTAAGCGCAAAACTCCTGTAACAGCTCTCTGTGTTCCACCCACCAGGATATCGAATCCCGGTTATCATATCATTTAAAACACAATTGTTGTCTGTTATTAAGCGCAAAACTCCTGTAACAGCTCTCTGTGTTCCACCCACCAGGGTATCGAATCCCGGTTATCATAACATTTAAAACACAATTGTTGTCTGTTATTAAGCGCAAAACTCCTGTAACAGCTCTCTGTGTTCCACCCACCAGGGTATCGAATCCCGGTTATCATAACATTTAAAACACAATTGTTGTCTGTTATTAAGCGCAAAACTCCTGTAACAGCTCTCTGTGTTCCACCCACCAGGGTATCGAATCCCGGTTATCATAACATTTAAAACACAATTGTTGTCTGTTATTAAGCGCAAAACTCCTGTAACAGCTCTCTGTGTTCCACCCACCAGGGTATCGAATCCCGGTTATCATAACATTTAAAACACAATTGTTGTCTGTTATTAAGCGCAAAACTCCTGTAACAGCTCTCTGTGTTCCACCCACCAGGATATCGAATCCCGGTTATCATATCATTTAAAACACAATTGTTGTCTGTTATTAAGCGCAAAACTCCTGTAACAGCTCTCTGTGTTCCACCCACCAGGATATCGAATCCCGGTTATCATATCATTTAAAACACAATTGTTGTCTGTTATTAAGCGCAAAACTCCTGTAACAGCTCTCTGTGTTCCACCCACCAGGGTATCGAATCCCGGTTATCATAACATTTAAAACACAATTGTTGTCTGTTATTAAGCGCAAAACTCCTGTAACAGCTCTCTGTGTTCCACCCACCAGGGTATCGAATCCCGGTTATCATAACATTTAAAAGACAATTGTTGTCTGTTATTAAGCGCAAAACTCCTGTAACAGCTCTCTGTGTTCCACCCACCAGGGTATCGAATCCCGGTTATCATAACATTTAAAACACAATTGTTGTCTGTTATTAAGCGCAAAACTCCTGTAACAGCTCTCTGTGTTCCACCCACCAGGGTATCGAATCCCGGTTATCATAACATTTAAAACACAATTGTTGTCTGTTATTAAGCGCAAAACTCCTGTAACAGCTCTCTGTGTTCCACCCACCAGGGTATCGAATCCCGGTTATCATAACATTTAAAACACAATTGTTGTCTGTTATTAAGCGCAAAACTCCTGTAACAGCTCTCTGTGTTCCACCCACCAGGGTATCGAATCCCGGTTATCATAACATTTAAAACACAATTGTTGTCTGTTATTAAGCGCAAAACTCCTGTAACAGCTCTCTGTGTTCCACCCACCAGGGTATCGAATCCCGGTTATCATATCATTTAAAACACAATTGTTGTCTGTTATTAAGCGCAAAACTCCTGTAACAGCTCTCTGTGTTCCACCCACCAGGGTATCGAATCCCGGTTATCATATCATTTAAAACACAATTGTTGTCTGTTATTAAGCGCAAAACTCCTGTAACAGCTCTCTGTGTTCCACCCACCAGGATATCGAATCCCGGTTATCATATCATTTAAAACACAATTGTTGTCTGTTATTAAGCGCAAAACTCCTGTAACAGCTCTCTGTGTTCCACCCACCAGGGTATCGAATCCCGGTTATCATAACATTTAAAACACAATTGTTGTCTGTTATTCAGCGCAAAACTCCTGTAACAGCTCTCTGTTATCCACCCACCAGGGTATCGAATCCCGGTTATCATATCATTTAAAACACAATTGTTGTCTGTTATTAAGCGCAAAACCCCTGTAACAGCTCTCTGTGTTCCACCCACCAGGGTATCGAATCCCGGTTATCATAACATTTAAAACACAATTGTTGTCTGTTATTCAGCGCAAAACTCCTGTAACAGCTCTCTGTGTTCCACCCACCAGGGTATCGAATCCCGGTTATCATATCATTTAAAACACAATTGTTGTCTGTTATTAAGCGCAAAACTCCTGTAACAGCTCTCTGTCTTCCACCCACCAGGGTATCGAATCCCGGTTATCATAACATTTAAAACACAATTGTTGTCTGTTATTCAGCGCAAAACTCCTGTAACAGCTCTCTGTGTTCCACCCACCAGGGTATCGAATCCCGGTTATCATAACATTTAAAACACAATTGTTGTCTGTTATTAAGCGCAAAACTCCTGCAACAGCTCTCTGTGTTCCACCCACCAGGGTATCGAATCCCGGTTATCATAACATTTAAAACACAATTGTTGTCTGTTATTAAGCGCAAAACTCCTGTAACAGCTCTCTGTGTTCCACCCACCAGGGTATCGAATCCCGGTTATCATATCATTTAAAACACAATTGTTGTCTGTTATTAAGCGCAAAACTCCTGTAACAGCTCTCTGTGTTCCACCCACCAGGGTATCGAATCCCGGTTATCATATCATTTAAAACACAATTGTTGTCTGTTATTAAGCGCAAAACTCCTGTAACAGCTCTCTGTGTTCCACCCACCAGGATATCGAATCCCGGTTATCATATCATTTAAAACACAATTGTTGTCTGTTATTAAGCGCAAAACTCCTGTAACAGCTCTCTGTGTTCCACCCACCAGGGTATCGAATCCCGGTTATCATAACATTTAAAACACAATTGTTGTCTGTTATTAAGCGCAAAACTCCTGTAACAGCTCTCTGTGTTCCACCCACCAGGGTATCGAATCCCGGTTATCATAACATTTAAAACACAATTGTTGTCTGTTATTAAGCGCAAAACTCCTGTAACAGCTCTCTGTGTTCCACCCACCAGGGTATCGAATCCCGGTTATCATAACATTTAAAACACAATTGTTGTCTGTTATTAAGCGCAAAACTCCTGTAACAGTTCTCTGTGTTCCACCCACCAGGGTATCGAATCCCGGTTATCATAACATTTAAAACAGAATTGTTGTCTGTTATTAAGCGCAAAACTCCTGTAACAGCTCTCTGTGTTCCACCCACCAGGGTATCGAATCCCGGTTATCATAACATTTAAAACACAATTGTTGTCTGTTATTAAGCGCAAAACTCCTGTAACAGCTCTCTGTGTTCCACCCACCAGGGTATCGAATCCCGGTTATCATATCATTTAAAACACAATTGTTGTCTGTTATTAAGCGCAAAACTCCTGTAACAGCTCTCTGTGTTCCACCCACCAGGGTATCGAATCCCGGTTATCATATCATTTAAAACACAATTGTTGTCTGTTATTAAGCGCAAAACTCCTGTAACAGCTCTCTGTGTTCCACCCACCAGGATATCGAATCCCGGTTATCATATCATTTAAAACACAATTGTTGTCTGTTATTAAGCGCAAAACTCCTGTAACAGCTCTCTGTGTTCCACCCACCAGGGTATCGAATCCCGGTTATCATAACATTTAAAACACAATTGTTGTCTGTTATTCAGCGCAAAACTCCTGTAACAGCTCTCTGTGTTCCACCCACCAGGGTATCGAATCCCGGTTATCATATCATTTAAAACACAATTGTTGTCTGTTATTAAGCGCAAAACTCCTGTAACAGCTCTCTGTGTTCCACCCACCAGGGTATCGAATCCCGGTTATCATAACATTTAAAACACAATTGTTGTCTGTTATTAAGCGCAAAACTCCTGTAACAGCTCTCTGTGTTCCACCCACCAGGGTATCGAATCCCGGTTATCATATCATTTAAAACACAATTGTTGTCTGTTATTTAGCGCAAAACTCCTGTAACAGCTCTCATCATATCATTTAAAACACAATTGTTGTCTGTTATTAAGCGCAAAACTCCTGTAACAGCTCTCTGTGTTCCACCCACCAGGGTATCGAATCCCGGTTTCTAGGAGCATAAGTCCGCAGACATACAACTATACTACTGGGTGGGTATATGTAATAGTTTCTTAGCATACATGGTTTTATAACTGTAAGTTAATATCTTAAGTATTACTGTGTGTGTGTAGATGTAAATAGATTTACATCTGTAAGTTACGTAATAATGGTAATTTTTTCTGTGTGGACATGGAGTCTGATATGGGAACGTATTACCGTGTGTGTATATATAAATATAAATGGTTTTACATCTCTATGTTAATGTCAGTTTTTGTACCGCTGAAACTGTTCAACCCTTTAATCTTTCTACTTTCATATTACACGAAAGTGTTCGTGTATACGCGTGCTTTAAATTTTGTTTACATGGTTTGAAGGAACCATTTTAATACTCAGTAAGTTCAAAAGAAACTTATTTTGAAAGGATACTATTATACGTATTCTATTGTCGAAAAAAAAGCACAGTTCAATTTCTTTTCATGTAGAGTCCGTTTGAGCAGTGAATCAAATACTCTCAAATGGGAAATGGTTGATTGATGTTTAATGGCGCCAAGCAACGAAGTTATCTGATTTGTTGATTGTTTGTTTGCGCCAAACAAGTTGGAAAAATGGAAAAGTAGAATATATTTCAATATAACAACAAATCAAGTTAAAAATAAAGTTCCAAAAGCAGGTAAAAACTTAAACAGAATTTAAAAGGCCAGTGTCTCCTAAACATTTAAAAACACGAGTAAGTTAAACCGTGTCACCATCGCCAATGACACTGTCCAACCTCAGGAGTAAACCTGAAGAAAAGACATGTCTAAAATGGGGCTGTCGCACACGGTCGTAACGATGGCATGACAGTAAAACGTGAGATATTGTGATTTGAGTGTCACAAATGTCACACATTGGTGCAGGAGTTCAAGATAAAAGAAAACGATAAGTTAAAAATTGTGACCGAAGCGTAGCCTAGCCAGGACAACTTTCTTCTTCCGTTTCTTACAGAAACAAGACGGCTAAAGTCCAACAGAATGTTTGGTCTAGAAAAGCTAGCCAACTAGCACGGAGACGAGCCTTTAACACAGGACTATAGTCCATAAATGGGACAGAAACGGCAGTGATAGCACCAGAGTAGACCGATTCAGCTGCGGTGTCAGAGAAGTAGTTTCCGCAAATACCGAAATGGCCAGGTATCCAGTAAAACTGGATAGAAACAAAAGATAAAGAAAAACATTATATACTAGCGATGATAATAGGGTGGGAACGAATTTGAAGCAATTCCAGGGCCACTAAGTGTAAATAGTACAATTTGTATACTGCATGGTATCTACATGATCCAGGGAAGTGACATGCAACTCGGTAGAATTCTGTGAGCAACCACTGAAACCACAACCAGCCATGGCAGAGCCCACAGAATTACCTTGATTTTGAACCATCCTCATAAATGAGAAGGCGAGGATGTTTGAAAATATGCTCAAGAAAGAGAGAGCATATTCTTTCAATATTCAGATGACTCAAGGGAAGATCACATCTGGGTATGATAATAAGCCATGGTTGGATGGGCTGACCACTGAAGACAGCAACGTCATCCAGTGACACATCCAACTCAGCCAACTGTGGCTGAATATCCCTAGTTTAGAGAACGGGAAAACATTATCATGTTAGATCCAGCTGGAAACAACCAGATGAATAGCAACATAGATAAGAGAACGATGGTACTGCCAGACCGATGTTGAAATTCCGCTAGTATAAAGGGGAAGTAATAATCATAAAGGTGATCATTCTGCCCAAAACCTGATGGCCAAGAAGGTGGGAGACGAAACCAAAAACAAGATATGATCTTCAACTCAGAAAAGGTTTCAAATCACTCTTAACAATAACTTCTCGTGACAAATTCAAGATAGCACGAAGAATAACTTAAATAGGTATATCCCAAATGGCTTTCGAATTCTAGAGGAGTCGTTTTGCCTTACAGTTTTGTCAGACAAATAATATGATATGAGAAAATGAGATACAGGTGTATAATGGGGTGAATCTTGTTGTTCAGAGTCTTCAAAACGTGGTTATTTACAGATGAGATAGTTTTTATCATTTATTTTATTTTTATTTAGATTGGAGAATCTATAATGAAAGGAGAAAGATTCAGTGTCCACTGACCCCATTCACCATGGAGTCCTAGGAGACGACGTACTACAATGCAAAGTAAAGATATTGCAGTAACGCCAGTGTTTCGTGAGCAATATACCCAAACACCAGAATCAGACATAATGTCTACTGCACCTGTTAAGAACGTCCAACATTGGTACTCAGTTGACCCTAGCCCAACACGACCAGGCGATTGACCCTTGGGAAGGATACCCCTACAGTAATAATGACTAAAGTGGTGTGTTAGGGTTGAACCCTTCAACTGCCAGGACAATCTCCTTCCCTTCAGGGATCGTCACGCACGGAAAACACACGGATGAATGTTCAGATCCCAGAAAAAGTTAACTAAAATTACGGAACCATCACTGGGAGGTTTCACTCACCACGGACAGGTATCCATTTCAAGAAAACGGAAAATGAAACAAACACAACTCGTAAAACATACAACTTAACAAGCTATTTAATAGTGAAGAATAAACGCGCTCAGAGGAAACTTGAGTTAACAGGGAAACTCAAGGTGTAAAACAGGGAAACATCAAGTTAAGATGTAAAATAGTGAAGAATAAACGCGCTCAGAGGAAACTTGAGTTAACAGGGAAACTGCTCCTTTGCTCTGAACATTAGAAATTAAAGTAATTTGACAACACTCATCTCGTAGTAAACAAAATATAAAGTTCGATTGTTTTGAATTTCGCGAAAAGCTACACGAGACCTACCTGTGCCAGTCGCCCTAAACTTAACAGTGATGAAAGACCAGAAGAAAGGCAGCTAGTCAACATCACCTACCGCCAACTTTTGGGCTATTCTTTTACCAAAGAATACTGGGACTGATCGTAACTTTATAGCGCGTTCTCGGCTGATAGGACGTGAATGTTAGATAGGATTCGAACCTGAGACCCTCAGAGTGTAAGTTGAGCTCCTTGAACACCAAGCCAACTATAAAATACATGCTAAAACGTTTTGTGTCTGGTCGAAAGATTTAACCACTGTAGTTTTATAAGGAGACAGACCCTGATGATCGGGTCCATTTATAGTAAAAAATAACTTATAATTCCAAGAAAGCATGATTTTTCCATATAAAACAACAAATATGAAGTGCCATTGTAAGTGTTTATGTGAAAAACAGACATTTGTTATTTTAGTTAAATTTAAATTAAAAAAAATCAAAAGAATCATTTTATTTCTATTCAATGATCGTAATAGATTTTTACATAAAAATTTTATTTTACTGGGAATACAACTAAATGTGAATATCTACGTGTAAGAAAATAATTATTTAAAATTTAAACTTACTGATTGTTGGATATATAGAGTATAATATCTCTGGTTATAAAAAATTAAACTTACTGATTGTTGGATATATAGAGTATAATGTCTCTGATTACAACACTTTAAACTTACTGATTGTTGGATATATAGAGTATAATATCTTTGGTTATAAAAATTTAAACTTACTGATTGTTGGATATATAGAGTATAATATCTCTGGTTACAAAAATTTAAACTTACTGATTGTTGGATATATAGAGTATAATGTCTCTGATTACAACACTTTAAAAACTCACTGATTATTGGATATATAGAGTATAATGTCTCTGATTACAACACTTTAAAAACTTACTGATTGTTGGATATATAGAGTATAATGTCTCTGATTACAACACTTTAAAAACTTATTGATTGTTGGATATATAGAGTATAATGTCTCTGATTACAACACTTTAAAAACTTATTGATTGTTGGATATATAGAGTATAATGTCTCTGATTACAACACTTTAAAAACTTACTGATTGTTGGATATATAGAGTATAATGTCTCTGATTACAACACTTTAAAAACTTACTGATTGTTGGATATATAGAGTATAATGTCTCTGATTACAACACTTTAAACTTACTGATTGTTGGATATATAGAGTATAATATCTTTGGTTATAAAAATTTAAACTTACTGATTGTTGGATATATAGAGTATAATATCTCTGGTTACAAAAATTTAAACTTACTGATTGTTGGATATATAGAGCATAATGTCTCTGATTACAACACTTTAAACTTACTGATTGTTGGATATATAGAGTATAATATCTCTGGTTATAAAAATTTAAACTTACTGATTGTTGGATATATAGAGTAAATATCTCTGGTTATAAAAATTTAAACTTACTGATTGTTGGATATATAGAGTATAATATCTCTGGTTACAAAAATTTAAACTTACTGATTGTTGGATATATAGAGTATAATGTCTCTGATTACAACACTTTAAAAACTCACTGATTGTTGGATATATAGAGTATAATGTCTCTGATTATAACACTTTAAAAACTTACTGATTGTTGGATATATAGAGTATAATCTCTGATTACAACACTTTAAAAACTTATTGATTGTTGGATATATAGAGTATAATGTCTCTGATTACAACACTTTAAAAACTTATTGATTGTTGGATATATAGAGTATAATGTCTCTGATTACAACACTTTAAAAACTTACTGATTGTTGGATATATAGAGTATAATGTCTCTGATTACAACACTTTAAAAACTTACTGATTGTTGGATATATAGAGTATAATGTCTCTGATTACAACACTTTAATTTTTTTTTCAATTTCGCGCAAAGCTACTCCAGGGCTAACTGCGCTAGCTGTCCCTAATTTAGCAGTGTAAGACTAGAGGGAAGGTAGCTAGTCATCACCACCCACTGCCAACTCTTGGGCTACTCTTTTACCAACGAATAGTGGAATTGACCGTAACATTATAACGCCCCCACAGCTGAAAGGGCGAGCATGTTTGGTGCGACCTGGACTCGAACCCGCGACCCTCGGATTACGAGTGGAACGCCTTAACACGCTTGGCCATGCCGGGCCTACAACACTTTAAAAACTTACTGATTGTTGGATATATTGAATATATCTGAATCTGATAATGATAGGTTAACCTGATGAAAGTGAATCTGATAATGACGGATTAAACTGATGAAACTGTATGTGATAACGGCAGATTAAAGTGTAACTATTACACTCTGTGTATTTATAATCAATTAGTGTTTATAAACCATGCACGATTGGACCAGGTAGTCAAACATGGAAATAATAGAGTAATTTAAATTATCGTAATAGGACAATAAGAAGATAGATGCAGAATAATTTGAATGAGATTATTGTAGTGATTATTTGAATTGAACATATTTTTAGGATTTAGAGTCCGCAGTAATTTACTTCGCGATAAAATGTCTTGTTTGGGTACGTACTTGGTTTGTATGTAAAATACAATATTGTGATTTGTTTTGAATTTTGCGTAAAGCTACTCGAGAGCTATCTGCGCTAGCTGTCCCTCATTTGGCAGTGTAAGACTAGAGGGAAGGCAGCTAGTCATCACCACCCACCGCTATCTCTTGGGCTATTCTTTTACCAACGAATAGTGGGACAAAACAAAGATTGTTTTGTTATGAAATTCACAAACAAATAAATTGTCAAAAACGTGCTCGAACTGGAGAACGGACATGTAAATAGCAGGAAATATAATCTTCAACCCAAAGGTACAAGAGTAACAGATGAAAATATTGAGTCGTTATAAGGTTGTGAATATGTTACTACACGCAGATGTCCTCGAAAGTTTAAAAATTGTGGCTCATTTTGTGTGTTGAAAATGAGGAATCTTATTTCTTATAGAATCCGTTTTCAATTTCATGCGGACGGACCACAGGCACGCGCATGGGGTTTAGTTCAGTGGTTGAAGTCCACGGATATTGTAACTGATCTCTCATGAATGTATGACGGCGTCTTGAGAAACTGATGTAGCAGGAACCGACTTTTGTACAGTGTACGGAGGCGGAAAAGAAACGTTTTTTGTCGGTACCCACTTCTACAGACATCCTTTCAAGCATGTTTTAGAAGATGAAACGCTGATTATTCTAGATTTATTTTTCTTATGAACAACACTTCAAGCGCTGGACTCTTCCCTCTTGTATTTTTTTTATGAAGCTTCAAGTTGCAGTGTTTTCACCCCCTCATTTATTTAAGAGGTTTACTTCGGTTTGGTCACGTCTGCTGTTTTATTTGCTCTCCGCACGTCTTTCTCTTGTTTTTTTTTTATCTTTTTTTTACACAGGGTCAATGTCAAGTTTTTAAATGTCAAGGGCACGTGGACGCCCTCTTGTTATGAGTTCTTATATCAGAACAGATATATTCTAACTAGGTTTATTCTCTCTGATACACGATTCCTCTCAAGTAAGTATATCTTTGTACAACATAGTTTGTTATCAGCACTGCGATCCTTTCACAGCGAACTCCCTAAACTAGACTCTTTAATTAATCACACACCCTACTCAAACTTACTTAACACAGAGACCATATCTGGAAAAGTGACAGACTTCACGACTTCAGTTATTAATTATATAGTGATTAAATCTGGTAAACTAATGGATTTCACGACTTCGGTTATTAATTATATAGTGATTAAATCTGGTAAACTAATGGATTTCACGACTTCGGTTATTAATGATATAGTGATTAAATCTGGTAAACTAATGGACTTCACGACTTCGGTTATTAATGATATAGTGATTAAATCTGGTAAACTAATGGACTTCACGACTTCGGTTATTATTGATATAGTGATTAAATCTGGTAAACTAATGGACTTTAGGACTTCGGTTATTGATGATATAGTGATTAAATCTGGTAAACTAATGGATTTCACGACTTCGGTTATTAATGATATAGTGATTAAATATGGTAAACTAATGGACTTCACGACTTCAGTTATTAATGATATAGTGATTAAATCTGGTAAACTAATGGACTTCACGACTTCAGTTATTAATGATATCGTGATCAAATCTGGTAAACTATAGACTTCACGACTTCAGTTGTTGATGATATAGTGGCTAAATCTGGTAAACTAATAGAATTCACTATTCTTCAGTTATAGATGATATCGTAGCTAAATCTGGTAAACTACTAAAATTCACAATTCTTCAGTTATTGATGGTATAGTGGCTAAATTCGGTAAACTAATAAAATTCACAATTCCTCAGTTATTGATGATATAGTGGCTAAATCTGGTAAACTAATATAATTTACAATTCTTCAGTTATTGATTGTATAGTGGCTAAATTTGGTAAACTAATAAAATCCACAATTCTTCAGTTATTGATGGTATAGTTGCTAAATCTGGTAAACTAATAAAATTCACAATTCTTCAGTTATTGATGATATAGTGGCCTAATCTGGTAAACTAATAAAATTTACAAATCTTCAGTTATTGATGATATAGTGGCTAAATCTGGTATACTAATAGAATTCACAATTCTTCAGTTATTGATAGAATAGTGGCTAATTCTGGTAAACTAATAGAATTCACAATTCTTCAGTTATTGATGATATAGTGGCTAAATCTGGTAAACTAATAAAATTCACTATTCTTCAGTTATTGATGATATAGTGGCTAAATCTGGTAAACTAATAAAATTCACAATTCTTCAGTTATTGATAATATAGTAGCTAAATCTGGTAAACTAATGGATTTCACGACTTCGGTTATTAATGATATAGTGATTAAATATGGTAAACTAATGGACTTCACGACTTCAGTTATTAATGATATAGTGATTAAATCTGGTAAACTAATGGACTTCACGACTTCAGTTATTAAGGATATAGTGATCAAATCTGGTAAACTAATAGACTTCACGACTTCAGTTGTTGATGATATAGTAGCTAAATCTGGTAAACTAATAGAATTTACCATTCTTCAGTTATTGATGGTATAGTGGCTAATTCTGGTAAAGTAATAGAATTCACTATTCTTCAGTTATAGATGATATAGTAGCTAAATCTGGTAAACTACTAAAATTCACAATTCTTCAGTTACTGATGATATAGTGGCTAAATTCGGTAAACTAATAAAATTCACAATTCTTCAGTTATTGATGATATAGTGGCTAAATCTGGTAAACTAATATAATTCACAATTCTTCAGTTATTGATGGTATAGTTGCTAATTCTGGTAAACTAATAGAATTCACAATTCTTCAGTTATTAATGATATAGTGGCTAAATTTGGTAAACAAATAAAATTCACAATTCTTCAGTTGTTGATGATATGGTGGCTAAATCTGGTAAACTAATAAAATTCACAATTCTTCAGTTATTGATGGTATAGTGGCTAAATGTGGTAAACTAATATAATTCACAATTCTTCAGTTATTGATGGTATAGTGGCTAAATTTTGTAAACTAATAAAATTCACAATTCTTCAGTTATTGATGGTATAGTTGCTAATTCTGGTAAACTAATAGAATTCACAATTCTTCAGTTATTAATGATATAGTGGCTAAATTTGGTAAACAAATAAAATTCACAATTCTTCAGTTGTTGATGATATGGTGGCTAAATCTGATAAACTAATAAAATTCACAATTCTTCAGTTATTGGTGATATAGTGGCTAAATGTGGTAAACTAATGGTTTTCAGAAGTTCAGGTATTGATGGTATAGTGGTATAGTGACTAAATCTGGTTAATTAATGGACTTCATACCTTTAGTTATTCATGACATACTATAATTTACATTTTTGTGTTAGATGATTGCTCGTTAGGTATCTTTTACAAGTGACATATTATATAAAAGTAATGAATACAAATCATTATTGTATCAGTGAAGGTCGCCAAATAAATAAATGTTACCAGCGATAGGTGGCTCTGTATGTTTTCTTTTAAGCTAAAAAAGTTACAAAACACAACACCTCTAGTATAGAAACTCGAGTTTTAGTGTCAGTAGACTTATTATAACTTATTTTTATGAACAAATATTAATACGTGTATTTACCAATATCACATACAGAGAACCGGTTTTATACTGAAATCAATTATGTATTGTTGTAACGTCAAGAACATAAGCTTCTGTGATAATTTAATAAGTTTTGTGAATGCTTTTTTAGAATATGTTTATCATGACTTCGCATTATATTTTAGGATGTTCCACAATTAACTATCATTATTCCTTAAACTTGTTTGATAATGTTTCGCAAATATTTCGTACGTTTGCTAATTTAATGAAAATATTAGATTATACACACAATTTACAAACAACTGTCATAGTCTTTTAATTATTTTACGTAAATATTTAATATATATTTTAAAATATATTCATTGAGATTTGTGTAGAATTTGTTGATTAAATTTTGTCTTTTCGAAAATAATACAAATACTCTGCTAAGTTATATGTGATATATATTATATCTTAAGTGATATGTTATATGTGATATATGTTATATATTAAGTGATATGTTATATGTGATATATGTTATATCTTAAGTGATAAGTTATATGTGATATATGTTATATCTTAAGTGATATGTTATATGTGATATATGTTATGTATTAAGTGATAAGTTACATGTTGAAAATTTCGTGTGAAGATGTGACAGTTTTTCTTTATCTACTTTCATTCTTAAGGCACAAGAATGTTTTTTTTTTATTTTCAGGTATCTAATGCTTAAAAAGCGTTACGAAACAAAATTGTTCGGAAGTAAAGCAGCTAGGGTTAGTTAAAATTGATGATTTGGCTTAAATATTCATTCACAGTTGAGCTTAAGTTAAATATGATTCAAGATATGTTTACAGCACTTGTTAACACATGAGTCTGAATTCACTTTAATACGTATATACAGAAGTGCTGGAGTCAAGAATCTTTAGATTCACTTTATTACGTATTTACAGAAGTGCTGGAGTCAAGTGTCTTTGAATTCACTTTAGTATTTACAGATGTGGTGGAGTCAAGAGAGTCAGACAGTGTGAGAAAACATTAGTCGACAGTATGTGAAAACGTTAGTCAGACAGTGTGAGAAAACTTTAGTCAGACAGTGTGAGAAAACGCTAGTCAGACAGTGTGATAAAACTTTAGTCAGACTGTGTGAGAAAACATTAGTCAGACAGTGTGAGAAAATATCAGTCAGACAGTGTGAGAAAATATCAGTCAGACAGTGTGAGAAAACATTAGTCAGACAGTGTGAGAAAACATCAGTCAGACAGTGTGAGAAAACGTTAGTCAGACAGTATGAGAAAACGTTAGTCAGACAGTGTGAGAAACCTTTAGTCAGACAGTGTGAGAAAATATCAATCAGACTGTGTGAGAAAACATTAGTCGACAGTATGAGAAAACGCTAGTCAGACAGTGTGAGAAAACTTTAGTCAGACAGTGTGAGAAAACATTAGTCAGAAAGTGTGATAAAACGCTAGCCAGACAGTGTGATAAAACTTTAGTCAGACAGTGTGAGAAAATATCAGTCAGACAGTGTGAGAAAATATCAGTCAGACAGTGTGAGAAAACATTAGTCAGACAGTGTGAGAAAACATCAGTCAGACAGTGTGAGAAAACGTTAGTCAGACAGTATGAGAAAACGTTAGTCAGACAGTGTGAGAAAACGCTAGTCAGACAGTGTGAGAAAACGCTAGTCAGACAGTGTGAGAAACCTTTAGTCAGACAGTGTGAGAAAATATCAATCAGACAGTGTGAGAAAACATTAGTCGACAGTATGAGAAAACGTTAGTCAGACAGTGTGAGAGAACTTTAGTCAGACAGTGTGAGAAAACATTAGTCAGACAGTGTGACAAAATATCAGTCAGACAGTGTGAGAAAACGTCCGTCAGACAGTGTGAGAAAACATTTGTCAGACAGTGTGAAAAACATTAGTCAGACAGTGTGAGAAAACGTTAGTCAGACAGTGTGAGAAAACGTAAGTCAGTGTAAGAAAACGTTAGTCAGACAGTGTGATAAAACGCTAGTCAGACAGTGTGAGAAAATAGTAGTCAGACAGTGTGAGAAAACATCAGTCAGACAGTGTGAAAAAACATTAGTCAGACAGTGTGAGAAAACGTCAGTGAGACAGTGTGAGAAAACATCAGTCAGACAGTGAGATAATTCCTTAATTTTTAGTTATATGACTTCAGATTCCAACATTAGTTTACTCTTCAAAAAAAGAAACGCAAAAGGGATATTTTTGTTATTTTAAAGAGAAATATATGTAATAACATTACAAGCTCAGAGTATGTGATGTTACACGTGTTAAGGCACTGATTGTCAGACCAAAATGACAATAAAAGTTGTGCACTTTGAAAACGGAGTAAAACATCGGATTTTTCGCCAAAACGTATGCGTGTCGAATAAATGTGTTTGAGAGATCTGCATGTTCTGCAAGTGCAACATGTGCAAAATCCCTATAAAAGTGACGGGTTCTCGGTTTCCATAGCTCAGTGTTAAGCCACCGACACGCAATACAGTTACGCCAAGACTGACTGAAGCACAACGCAACAACGCCATTGGTCGCTGGAAGCAGGCGAATCTCGATCAGATGTTGCCAGAGCTGTGAATGTCCACCAAAGCACCATCACAAGGCTATGGAATCGTCACCAATAACATGGATCAACTAGTGACCGTCCACGATCTGGCAGACCTCGTGTGACCACGCCCGCACAAGATCGCTACATCCGGTTACGTCATCTTCTGGATAGGATCACCATTGCGACGTCTACTGCCTCAACCATACCAGGGCTGCGTAGGATTTCCGATCAGACCGTACGCAACCGTCGACGAGATTCTTAGGCCCCATGTGCAACCCATCATGGTGAACGTCAACGACGTTTTACAACATGACAACGCCCGTCCTCACACAGCCCGACTCACCACTGTCTTCTTGAGACACCATAATATCAACGTTCTTCCCTGACCCACCAGATCACCAGATTTAAACCCCATCGAACGTCTTTGGGACGAGTTGGACCGACGTCTGCGACGGCGACAACCTCAACCGCAGACTCTACCTCAGCTTGCAGCAGCTTTACAGGCTGAGTGGACAGCCATTCTACAGGATGTAATTCGTTATCTCATTGCTTCCATGGGTAGGAGATGCCAAACAGTTATTGATGCTCATGGGGGGCATACTCGTTATTAACGTTGAGTGACGTTAAACTTCAACTAGTGAGAGTGGACTTCGCCTTTGCAGACTTTGGATGTTCAGCAGCGAACGTGCAAAGTTTCACACATGTCATACAGAACTACCCGGAATAAACTTGTTAACAATTTGTCTCAAATTTTGTCTTTTACGTTTCTTTTTTTGAAGAGTATAAATTCTGTAGGCTATATTCTTTTCAATTAGGGCCCAGCATGGGCAGGTGGCTTTGGTGCAAAGTTACACTCAGACTACCTGCGCTAGCCGTCCCTAATTTAGCAGTGTAAGACTAGAAAGAAGGCAGCTAGTCATCACCATCCACCACCAACTCTTGAGCTAGTCTTGTACCGACGAATAGTGGAAGTGACCGTAACTTTATGACGTCCTCACGGCTGAAACGGCGAGCATGGTGCGACAGGGATTCCAACCAGCGACCTTCAGTTTAAGAGAGTCAAACGCCCTGACCACGTGGTCATGACGGTCACATATGTCAAACCGCCGAAAGCTTATACACTGAAGTTTACAGCAAGGTGACGGTAGGGATGAATATAGAAACGCGGCTGTAATATAAAACGTTGCTTCTGGAAGGCCTAAAGAAATCAATTTTTCACTCTTACTGTATATACCGACTAAACTTTTATCGTATTTAATGAAATTTTGTAATTGGCGACTTAATCACTAAAACTAACATATTATATAATGTATTATGTACTATAATGAGAATACAATTGTGTTAATTAAAAGTGTATCAAAGACTACATGTATTCATGTACGGTCTCTATCCAGAATATACATGAAACAACAGAGTATCTGTATATCACGCATTATTAAACGGACATTTCGGTAACATTAACAGAAACTCAGTTCCAGAGTTTTCGCGAATTTAAAGTTCAATGTTCTTGATTGAATATGTTTTCAAGAATTTGATAGACAAATTGTTCACTACTTATATGAAATACTGAAACACGTGCGTGACCCAAAATTTAAATCAGTTATTGTGTAGAGCTCATGTGACATATAAAATATACCTTTCTGTAATATTAATGTTATTTAATCAATGGCACTCCACCGCAGTGAAGAAAAGTCTCAATCCCGCGGTTAGATAAAATCATAACAAATATTGTGCACACGTTACTAGAGGTAACGAGTGTAGCAAATGGTTTACTTCAGAATAAACTTCTGTCCCTAAGGACGGTTGATTCTGGTGAAGTTTGTCCGTGGATTGTAGAGACGTTAGTCCTACGGACGATTAATTTCAGTGAAGTTTTTATTTTTTATTTACAAACCTCTTGAAGAGACCTCATAATCATATGTATACATACAAAACAAGTACAACAATCAAATACACAGTTATATACCATTGAATGCACCTAACACTATCTGTAACTGCTCATATCAACGGACACACAATAATGTAACGTTGTTAACAAGGACGAACAAGTTTACAATAAAATTGAAAGAAAGAACTGACATCGTTACGAACAACATACCTGGAATAATCAAAACTTATTTTCTTTATTAACTGACCTTTATAAAATGACAACAGATTTAAATGTATATTTTTGGCTAAACAACTTTTCCTAACAGTCGTAATACAATATTTAGCTGATGTAATCAAAACATACACTGTAGACTGTCGTCTTTTCTTAATCCGTCTAGGAAGCCCTGTACAAGAATTCTGATTTATTGGTACTGATTTCAGAATGATAAAGGAAATAGTTTTGAAAACTAATGTTCATAAGGGTTGAACCACTGGACACAGACAATATAAATGTCTTACTGTTTCAGTGTCTTTACTACAAAGTGTACATAAACCAGTATCATGTTTCTGCATATGAACAAGTTTATTGTTCGTCATTAAAGCACTGTGATAAAATAAATAATCCACATCAGTAAAGACAAAACCTTTAAATGAGTGACAAGTATATTTATGTATTTTTTTCCACTTAGTATCTATTAAAACATCTTTCCATGCAGTAATTTCTTCAGTAGCGTGGATGGAGTTGTGGTATATTAACTTAATCAGTTTTTTAACAGGAAGATCTTTTAGTGGATAACATTTTCACCATCTGAATCACAACATCTCAACAATAAATTGTGTCATACCTGTAACTGTGGGAATCTCTCTTTCAACCAAGTCTTTCTATTATTCTGGAATAATCTCATATAACTTTTTGTAGTACTGTCTGACTTGACAAGTATCATACTTTCAGATACATCCTGACATAACTCAATAATAATTTTTAAGAGAACCTAACGAGGGACAAATTCGTAAGTAAAGTCCCTTAAGCGAATTAGTCCCGCGCTAATAAAATTTTTATTACAGAATGTGCGTAATTCTATAGTGGGAACAAAAACATTGAGAAACAGTGGTTGCCGGAACACAGTTTCTGTGTTATTTGGGAAGATTCGATGACATCTAACGATCGTTTTACATGACTCCAATACTTCACAATAAAGTGTAGGAACATCCATCTTGTATCATGTTACAATACCACACATCGTGCCCAAGATTTAAATCACCATACTTGTCTGAAAGATGGACAAAGAGGATAAAGAGAGATTGAAATGTGTTATAATGTGAAGGACCTAAACACCACCTTTTTCATCTTGACGTGTGTTAACTTGAGACGACCTTTGTCTTTCGAAGATACCAACATTTCATAACACACTTTATGTACTCCATCATCCCATATAACCCGTAAAATATCGTGTTTAATTGTAAGATAACTCCTATTTTTTTATCGACAAGACCATTAGATAATACCAAATAGTACTGAAAGCTAACGAGTTCACAACCATAACTTTGCCTTTCAATGACAAACTGATATCTCCAAGCAACCAGTATGCGTGTTATTCTCTAACACAATATTTCCCATTTCACATCACGCATTTCTGCCACATTGGTATGGAACTGAATACCCAAAAATTTTAAAGAGCCATTTCCAATAGTCAATTTACCCATTTTTAATTCCTGGTTATCAGCTAATGAGCCCAACCACATACCTTTACTGTTTTTCCAATTTACTTTGGTACCAGATGCTCGTTCATAATCGTTACATGTTTCTTGTATGGCAATAAGAGAGTCAACATCAGACACTGTTATCTGAGTGTGGTCAGAATGCATGTATACCAGTGAAGTCTGACATATATTATTGTATTTGAGAGAAATACCTCGAATTTGTGGGTTATGTACCAAGGCTTCTCTGAAAGGTTCGGCACAGAGAACGTACAGTAATGCAGATAGAGGGTATCCCTGTCTTATACCTCTAGAAATAGGAAATTTCTTTGTCAGATATCCATTACATTTAACGAGAGCAGTGATGTTGGTGTGACATAATCTTATCCAATTGCAATAATTTCAGTGAAGTTAGTTATAAGGACTGTTTATTCTGGTAAAGTTAGTCTTAAGGACGGTTGTATCTGGTAAAGTTAGTCTTAAAGACGGTTGTATCTGGTAAAGTTAGTCTTAAAGACGGTTGATTCTGATGAATTGGTTCTTTAAGACAACCATAGATTAAAGGAATTACGTCGTTTCTGTGTTAACACAGAATTCCAGGATGTAAATGTACGTCATTATTAATCGCTAGAATGAATGAAGAAACTAAATAATATATTTAAAAACGGCTAGTATGGATAGAGAAAGCACTAGTAGAGGAGCGAATAACCTTTCGACCTTCTTCGGTCATCGTCAGGTTCACAAAGAAGGAAAGGGTTACTGACCGGTAGCTGACCACATCTTTGAAGGGGGTTGTGTAACTGAGTCTTAGGAATGTATAGGGCGTGCTTAGATGTTTGATTATATTTATTAATGTAGTAAAAAAGATATTCCTTTATGTTGATTTATTTTGGGTTTAAGTTGTTGTATAAGTAAGGCCTCTTTAATTTTGCGTTTGTTTATGTTTGTTTCTTTATTTAGTATTTGAGTGTTTTCTATGGTTATGTTTATTTGATTTGCAGTGTTCGAAAACGTGTGAAGGTGACATTTTATGTTCTTTGAATCTGATTTCCATTTTCTACTTGTTTCTCCAATATAGAAGTCGTGGCAGTTATCACTTTGTATTTTATAAATAATGTTGGTGAGGACTTTGTCAGTGTAGTGTTTACATAATATAGGCCTGAGTTTTGTGCCTGGTTTTTGAATAAATTTGGTATTAACTGTAATGTCATATTATGTTGCTAGTTTTGCCAAATGTTGGTTATTTTTCTGCTGATGTCGGGAATATGATATACAGTCGTATATGGTTCAGATTGTCCACTACGACCAGTAATGTCCACATATGAATCGTTTAATTACAATCTTGGTAAATACATAGAATGGGCATTCTCCAAGTATGTAACATCAGCCAGCTTATTCATCAAAGACTCTTTTAATTTCAAGTCTAATCTAAATCAACTTAATCATAAAGCCTTAATGGCCAGTTTCGATGTTATATCCCTCTTTACAGAAGTTCCAACCCTAACCCAGCAACCAATTAGCAACCCTCATAGAATTCACCAAGATAAAGACAAACTTCATGTTCAGCAACCACAACTACATACAAACAATATTTTTATGACACAAGTTGAAGCACAAGCAATTAACACAACATTACATCCACCACTATACTGGTACAGATATGTAGATGACACGGTTGCGGGATTCACATTTACAGAACACACACTTAATTTTTTCAATCACATTAACGCTATACATCCCAACATTAACTTCACATGTGAACAGGAAGAAAGCAATCAAATATCATTTCTTAACCTTAAAATTACAAGAACCGACACACAATTCAAAACAGAAATCCACCGAAAAATCACCCATACTGGACTATACATTCCTTGGGACTCAGCACATGAAACAAAATAAAACTCAACATACTTAGAAACCAAACAAACACAGCCATAAAACTATGCTCACCAGATAAAATTAACGATGAATTAGACAAAATAAAACAATACTTCATCAACATCAATAAGTTTCCTCCACAAACCGTAGAAAACATTATACGTACACATCTAGTCAGAGAGCAAAATCAACCAACAAAAGTAAATATATCTCACGAATCAAAAAATCACGAAACCATATACTGCTGCATACCATATATTCCTGACATCAGCAAACAAATAACCAACATTTGGCAAAAACTAGTAACAAAATATGACATTTCAGTTAATACCAAATGTATTCAAAACCAGGCACAAAACTGAGGTCTATACTATGTAAAAACTACACTGACAAACACCACACCAACATTATTTATAAAATACAATGTGATAACTGCCACGACTTCTATATTGGAGAAACAAGTAGAAAAATGGAAACCAGATTCAAAGAACATAAAAAGTCACCTTCACACGTTTTCGAACACTGCAAGTCAAATAAACACAACATAACCATAGAAAACACTCAAATACTAAATAAAGAAACAAACATAAACAAACGCAAAATTGAAGAAGCCAAAAATAAACTAATCCAAAGGAACACCTTTTAATGAACGAAACCAAACTAATAAAATCGTAACAAAGGAACACCTTTATACCTATATTAAAAATAATACAATAAATAATATAAAATTATATATTCAAACATCTAACACCGCCCTCTACATTCCTGTGCTCAGTTACACAACCCACTTCAATCATATGGTTAGCTGTCCGTCAGTTACCTCTTTCTTTCTGTATGAACCTGACGATGACTGAAGAAGATCGAAACATTGTTCGCTCCTCTACATAAAAAAAAAAATTATCAACTCTTACCAGCCGTTTTCAAATATATAATTTTCTCTACAAGTGGGTTTTCTCGTCATCACGAGAAGAACCAGTTACTGGATTAAAATGAAACATTAAATATAATCTTGGTTCACGACATAACGTAATTTTAATCGTTGTAATCTATAAGGACTTTAAGCCTATTCCATCAGTAAAATATGTATGTAACAAAAGACCATTAAATGCGTCTGTCACGATAAATCTTTCAACGCTTACACGTAATCTTTCAGATTAGCTCAACATTCAAGTTATCAAATAAATCTGGAGAAAGAGAATTAGTACCTGAATAAGGTATTCTTTCAACAATCCTCTTAAAACCCCGAAACAAAACCTTTATATTACCCAGTAAAATTGTATAAAGACATTAAAATGAAAATGGATACAAAATATTTCATAGATATCACATCACCTACGATACTCTTATGCTTTTTCAGAAGTTGCAGGTGTGCATAGGTTTTCTATCGACTTATTAAATTTTAAAATTTTCAAACCAGCCAAAGAACCATACATTGAGATGTGGACAGTGGAATTTGGACGGTATTGGTTGTCTGATACTACCATATGGGTCCCGTGGTGATATCTCTACATTCAAATCGAATCAACAGACAGAGACTTCGTATTGTTTTGTAATGCTTAACGTTGAAAATGTTCCATTGAAAGTAAGCCTAAAATGAAAATCTAGGAAAAACTTTAGGTATTGGAAAGGAAAGACACAGTTTATTTTGTTTCATGTAATTAATTTCGTACCTGTTAAAGAAATTGGCTTTGCTGAGGTTCCTTTATAAGGCGGCGAAAGAGGAAAATAAAACAATAAATACTCATAGATATCGCTTCTTGTTTCATTTGTAAGCTCTGAATTTTTAATTAATTTTGAAGATAATAGAGAATTTTCACACTATTATTAAATATTACTAATCTCATGTCTATATTTATTAAATGATAAATAAAAAGCATCATAATGTTTAAAAATAAACTGTTAATTTATCATAGTAAAAACACTTTAAAATAAAAACTGACTTCAAATCTGTCGGTAGCTTCTTACTTCTAAAATTTCTAAGAGTTTATAAGTGAAATTAAACAGAGAATACCAATTTGTGTACATTACATCTGTTTTATCCAGTAGAAGCAGTTATCACTTCTTCTGCTTACATTAAGCTAGTGCATATAAACAGATATGATTCAGTTTATTTGCATTAAGACAGTCCATGTAATGATATTTAATTCGGTTTTACATTAAGGAAGAAATAGATAAATAGATCTGATTTATCTTCTTTATGTACACCAAGTCTATTCAAACAGTGTGGTCAGGGTTCCTGTCAAATCCTAGCAGTGATGGAACCAACCTCGTTTTATTTCTCATTCGGTAATAATTTGATGTTTTTAAAACTAACAATCCCTCAACGAATCCTTACACTAGATTTGTGCTATTTCAGATCTGTAATTATAATATCTCTGTACTTCTCCAGTGATGTTATTATAATCTCTCTGTACTTTACAGAAGGATGTGATTTTGTACTTCTCCGGTAATGTTACCATAATCTCTCTGTACTTCACTGATGATGTATTTTTTTACTTCTCCAGTGATGTTATTATAAGCTCTCTGTACTTTACAGATGGATGTGTTTTCTTACTTCTCAAGTGATGTTATTATAATCTCTATATATTTTACAGGTGGATGTGTTTTTCTACTTCTCCAGAAATGTTATTATAATTTCTGTGTACTTTACAGGTGGATGTGATTTGTACTTCTCCAATAATGTTATTATAATCTCTGTGTACTTTACAGGTGGATGTGATTTTGTACTTCTACAGTGATGTTATTACAAGCTCTTTGCACTTTACAGATGGATGCGTTTTTGTACTTTTCTAATGATGTTATTATAATCTCTCTGTACTTTACAGACAGATGTGTTTAGGCACTTCTCCAGTGATGTTATTATAATCTCTGTGTACTTTACAGATGGATGTGTCTTTGTACTTCTCCAGTAATGTTATTATAGTATCTCTTGTCTTTACAGATGTATGTGTTTTTATACTTCTCCAGTAGTGTTATTATAATATATCTTGTCTTTACAGATGTATGTGTTTTTGTACTTCTCCAGTCATGTTATTATAATCTCTCTGTACTTCTCCAGTAATGTTATTATAATCTCTCTGTACTTTACAGATAGATGTTTTTTGTACTTCTCAAATGATGTTATTATAATCTCTAAGTACTTCTCCAGTGATGTTAATATAATCTTTCTGTACTTTACAGATGGATGTGTTTTTGTACTTCTCTAGTAATGTCATTATATTCTCTCTGTACTTTACTGATGATGTGCTTTTGTACTTCTCCAGTGATGTTATTATAATATCTATGTATTTTACAGGTGGATGTGTTTTTGTACTTCTCCAGTAATGTTATTATAATCTCTGTGTACTTAACAGATGGATGTTTTTTGTACTTCTACTGTGATGTTATTATAATCTCTCTGCACTTTAGAGATGAATGTGTTTTTGTACTTCTCCAGTGATGTTATTATAATCTCTCTGCACTTTAGAGATGAATGTGTTTTTGTACTTCTCCAGTGATGTTATTATAAGCTCTCTGTACTTTACAGATGGATGTGTTTTTGTAATTCTCCAGTGATGTTATTATAATCTCTCTGTACTTCTCCAGTAATGTTTTATAACATTTCTGTACTTTACAGATAGATGTTTTTGTTCTTCTCCAGTGATGTTATTATAATCTCTCTGTACTTTACAGATGGATGTGTTTTTGTACTTCTCCAGTGATGTTATAATAATCTCTCTGTACTTTACAAATGCATGTGTTTTTGTACTTCTCCAGTGATGTATTTATAATCTCTCTGTACTTTACAGATGGATGTGTTTTTTACTTCTCCAGTGATGTTATTATAATCTCTGTGTACTTCACAGATGGATGTTTTTTGTACTTCTACAGTGATGTTATTATAAGCTCTCTGTACTTTACAGATGGATGTGTTTTTGTACTTCTCCAGTGATGTTATTATATTCTCTCTGTACTTCACAGATGGATGTGTTTTTGTACCTCTCCAGTTATGTTATTGTAATCTCTCTGTACTTTACAGATGGATGTCTTTTTCTACTTCACCAGTGATGTTATTATAATCTCTCTGTACTTCTCCAGTAATGTTATTATAATCTCTCTGTACTTTACAGATAGATGTTTTTTGTACTTCTCAAGTGATGTTATTATAATCCCTGTGTACTTTACGGATGGATGAGTTTTTGTACTTTTCCAGTAATGTTATTATAATCTCTGTGTACTTTACAGATGGATGTTTTTTGTACTTCTCCAGTGATGTTATTATAATCTCTCTGTACTTTACAGATGGATGTGTTTTTGTACTTCTCTGGTAATGTCATTATATTCTCTCTGTACTTTACTGATGATGTGCTTTTGTACTTCTCCAGTGATGTTATTATAATATCTATGTATTTTACAGGTGGACGTGTTTTTGTACTTCTCCAGTAATGTTATTATAATCTCTGTGTACTTAACAGATGGATGTTTTTTGTACTTCTACTGTGATGTTATTATAATCTCTCTGCACTTTACAGATGGATGTGTTTTTGTAATTCTCCAGTTATGTTATAATAATCTCTCTTGTCTTTAACGATGGATGTGTTTTTTACTTCTCCAGTGATGTTATTATAATTTCTCGGTACTTTACATATGTATGTGTTATTGCATTTCTCCATTGATTTGTGTTTATCTCATAGTAAAACCACACCGAGCTATCTGCTGTATGAATTAACGTGTTTGTGTTTTTCTCATTGTAAAACCACACCAAGCTATCTGCTGTGTGAAATAACGTGTTTGTGTTTTCTCATAGTAAACCCACACCGAGCTATCTGCTGTGTCCACCAAAGGTAATCGAACATCTTGTTTAAGCGTTTTAAATTTGAAGACTTCTGTTGTCCCAGCGGTTGACTTGCAGTAATGAATTTTTTTCAATTACTTATATATTTAAGTCATTTTGTCTATGAAACACTCGTGTTTTATTTGCAGTACTCTTTGCACTCTTTATATTTTTCTTATTGAAACGAAATTAAGGACCAATGATTCTGAATAAAGAGTCCTTCAAACGTTAATATTTCAAAACGTTAAAAAGACATGGTCAGGATAATCTGGATTAAGGAACTAATAAATGAAGTTACTTAATATTGTAATCACATTAAAGCCCACTCCGTGACACAGAGGCAAGTCTCCAGACATGTGAGGCAAGAAACCGGTTTTCGATACCTCTGGTGGTCGCGGTACAGATATAACATGGTGTAGCTTTGTGCTTAAGTGTAAATAAACAGCACATTAAAAAACTGTGTTTATTTCATTCTTTCTGCTCTCCTATTGGAACACTCGAGGAACATATGGTAATGATAGAATTATAATGATATGATAATGTGTGATGTAATATCTTTCATTAAGTGACACCAAGCGTTTTTCATGTCTACTTCCAGTGCAAATTGTAGCACTACGAAAATAAACTCCAAGATCCTTTCACTGTTATACTGTTATCATCTTAACATATTCGTAGTTTTCCAACTAAAATAACTACATTTAACAGGTATAAAGATTTCGATAGTTTCTAAGTTACTATATCATTTCGACCTGACTCGTAACCTGAGAGTCACGGGTTTGAATTCGCGTCTCACCAAATATTCTAGTCCTTTTAGTTATAAATTAGGGTCAATTCCACTATTAATTTGTAGAAAAGTAGCCGAATAATTGGGAGGTGGTGACTAGCTGTCCCCTTCTGGTCTTTCATTACTAAATTAGGGACGGCTAACGAAGATAGACCCTCGTGTAGCTTTGTTCGAAATTTAAACAAAATAAATAACGGTATTTATGCACTTAGTATTAAACATTAATCGGAATTTATTGGATTTTTATCATTTATTGAACAAAGACTTAAAACTTCAGGTTCAAAAAATATTTGTGTAGAATTGTATCTCCAAATTGGTTGTCTACTACTAATTACTTTCTGTGTTTATATTTTTGTGAAATATACGTAACAAGACCTAGTACTTATGTATAACATTAAACTCCTTCATTTGACAAGTATTTGTACGGTTTTTGTCTGGAAACTGACATACTTTTCAAACATATTCTGACTTGACGTGAAGAGGTCCTATCTAATACATCCTGTAAGAGTGTAGAACTGAGCGTCTAACAAGAAAGAGAACTTCATAGAACCCAAGTTGCTTTATGTCTGAGTGAAACAGGGTCGGATTACCAAGGTAAATCGGTTATCGTTTTTTTTCTCCAGGGAAAAACTCCACAACTGTCTGGTGCTCTAGCACGACCGAGTCGTCATTATTCGTTTCTCTGTTCTAAATTCAAAACAACACCACCACCAAATGTTTCTTTTATCAGGAACCATAAAAGATATCAAATATTAGTCAGTGAAAGATATAAATGTTGGAAATAGATGAACAATAAGAGAGATAACTGTTTAAAGAAATGTTAATTGGTTGTTACTTCATTGACCACCTGTGCAGGATATCTCTATTACTGAAATATGTGTGAACTATTTCATGTTAGTTTGTGAAGCAACACGAGCAAAACCTATGACAGGTGAATCGTTATTCTAAACCTTTTTTGTCACTACAAGAGACACAGAGTCAAGACCTATGACAGGTGACTCGTTATTCTAAACCTTTTTTGTCACTACAAGAGACACAGAGTCAGAAGCTGTTTCAGTATGACAGTTATTATTCTAGAAGTCTCACAGTTAAAAGTAACAGAGGTTGTAAAATCACAGTGAGTGATACACTTATGTCATATTGTGACCTTAAGGGGTGCTGCACTTATGTCAGATTGTGACCGCCAGTAATGGGTTCTATTTCCTTAGTATACCTTTCTTAACGTTCTAATGCACTGCTATACACAACTGAAACAGTTCCAACAGAAAAACAATAGACTACACGTTATTAAGTTACTTTTGTTTATTCAGTACACCATTCAAGAATTTGTTGAAACAGTAGTCTAGAGAACTGAAACAGTTCTAACACGCAAACAAGAAATCAACTAGACCATGGTTAATGATTTTCTTTTATGTAAAAATAATTAATCATTAAATTATCCAATTAATCAATAATTTTTTTTGTGATTGTTGTTAAGCACAAAGCTACATAAAGCTGTTCATGCTCTACTAGCCACAAGTATGGATGTTTTTGTTGTTGTTTTTGAATTTCGCACAAAGCTACTCGAGGGCTATCTGCGCTAGCCGTCTCTAATTTAGGGAAGGCCGCTAGTCATCACCACCCACCGCCAACTCTTGGGCTGCTCTTTTACCAACGAATAGTGAGATTGACTGTCACATTATAACGCCCCCACGGCTGAAAGGGTGAGCATGTTTGGCGCGATGGGGATGCGAACCCGCGACCCTAAGTTTACGAGTCGCACGCCTTAACACGCTTGGCCATGCCGGGCCACACAGGTATGGAAACACGGTTTCTATCAGTATAAGTTACCAAACATGCTGCTGTACCATTGAAGTCAATTATCAATATTTAAGGTGATTAATATGATTAAAAATCAAATATTTGTCACAGACACTTACTGCTGTATTTACATCAGTGATAACACAGCTTGTTATTTTGCAAAAAAGTTCACAGTTTTGTATCTAACATCACTCTCTGTGTCTACACGAATTGCAGGTATAAAAATCACACTTCTTCGTGGTTCACAGAACAGCTGTTCCTTTCATTGTTTTGTGTGAGATGAGACCGAAGGAACACATCTTGTCGATAATATTATCTTTTAAAGACATGCGCAATAGACATCAGAACATTAAATAATTTTTTTCTAATGTATTTGATATTTTCTGGTGCCTCTACAAGTCAACCATTTCTGTCTTCATACATTTATCATTTCCTGGAAGTAAGTTTCTGTACCCAGTGATTTTTCTTCTATCCCATTCTCTTTCTTTGTGGTTTGTTTGTTGATTTAGAATTGAGCACAAAATTACACAATGGGCTATGTGTATTCTGCCATCCATGGGTATTGAAACCCGGTTTTAACGGCTTATAAGATAAAATTTGTTCCTACACGGAAACAAAGTTAACTTTCGAAGAGCACGAGCTAAAATTTTGATAATTTCAATTTATTTTCAAAGTAACTATTTTATTCACGAAATATTTAATTATTAAAAACAACTTCAAGTAATTAGTTCCTGGACCATTTCGAGTGTGTCTTTCTAGTTTGTTTTTTTTTTGTCCTGCCTTTACTTTAAACTTGACAAAAAGTTACTGTTGTAAAATTCTAAATATTTTCGTCTAGTTTGTTGTGGAATGATACGTACAAGGACTTACGACCTTATAAATTGCAGTTTGATTCCTGTTACGGGCACTGTACAACTAGCAAATTTGACAGATTTGTTCTTAAAAGCAAACATGGATTTTCTCCATAACAGAAAGTAGAATACGGTATTAAACGTTCTGTTCACTGCTAATTTGAAATGAGATGAAAAGTTTATGTATTGAGAATGGAAACTTGTCACACCACTTAACTGTAGTTTCGTTTTAACTTAAGCCTAACAGTAATCTCAGGATATGTATCCTACATTATGTTTCCCAATGTTTTATTCGTTAGTAACGGGCTGAATTGTTTTTCTTTCATATTTTAGGAGTGTAGTGATGGGTTGGATGTCATAATCGAGAGACTTAAGAAACGAATGTACCAACTTTCTCTGGTAGTTCAGTGTAATATATGTACATAATCCCACATGTAAAGTGAGTAAGTTACATATTTACACAGTTTACTTCAGCTGTTGCTAACTGACAATCATGAATAATTGAATGGATCTTGGCTTACCTAAGTCTCTAAATGAAAGCCACGAGCTCTAGAAACGTGTAACGTACGGAAAGAAGAAAAATCTGCGTGCTAGATAAACAACAGTTTTAATGGAGTAGCTGATAACGTTACCTTCCGAGGCTGACTTATGAAAATAACCCTCAACTTAAAGTTAGTTTAAAACACGATCATTTTCACAGCAAATCACCAATGATTTCTTAGAACTTAAAGTTATTTTCATATGTTTACACAAACCATTGTTAACACTTTGTTCCGTATTGCTTGGTTAAAAAATCACGTGTTAGTACGTATTTAAAACCTGGAGATATATCAATCATTGACTGCAAAAACGTGAGGTTATATTCTAAATTTTAACATTCAATGGACACAGCATGTTACTAAACACTGACCTAAAAGTGTAAGGTTACATTCAACATTTTAATTTTCAAAGGACATAGCATGTTACTAAACACTGACCTAAAAATGTAAAGTTACATTCAACATTTTAATTTTCAAAGGACACTGCATGTTACCAAACACTGACCTAAAAATGTAAGGTTACATTCAAAATTTTAATTTTCAAAGGACATAGCATGTTACTAAACACTGACCTAAAAATGTAAGGTTACATTCAACATTTTAATTTTCAAAGGACATAGCATGTTACCAAACACTGACCTAAAGTGTAAGGTTACATTCAACATTTTAATTTTCAAAGGACATAGCATGTTACTAAACACTGACCTAAAAGTGTAAGGTTACATTCAACATTTTAATTTTCAAAGGACATAGCATGTTACTAAACACTGACCTAAAAGTGTAAGGTTACATTCAACATTTTAATTTTCAAAGGACATAGCATGTTACTAAACACTGACCTAAAAGTGTAAGGTTACATTCAACATTTTAATTTTCAAAGGACATAGCATGTTACCAAACACTGACCTAAAAGTGCAAGGTTACATTCAACATTTTAATTTTCAAAGGACATAGCATGTTACTAAACACTGACCTAAAAATGTAAGGTTACATTCAACATTTTAATTTTCAAAGGACATAGCATGTTACCAAACACTGACCTAAAAATGTAAGGTTACATTCAACATTTTAATTTTCAAAGGACATAGCATGTTACTAAACACTGACCTAAAAGTGTAAGGTTACACTCAACATTTTAATTTTCAAAGGACATAGCATGTTACTAAACGTGATACACAGTGAAATTATGAACTATTTTTGTTCTTTATGATTAAACCCAACCACACGTAGTGATGCTGATGTACATTTTTAACATTCCTCGGATGGCTATAGTTTCCGATTTACTAACAA
Organism: Tachypleus tridentatus; assembly: GCF_004210375.1. Lineage (NCBI taxonomy): Eukaryota > Metazoa > Arthropoda > Merostomata > Xiphosura > Limulidae > Tachypleus > Tachypleus tridentatus. The sequence continues at coordinate 2,283,109 of NC_134837.1, read as the reverse complement.
GATGTATTTATAAGTGTTTACTCTAAAATGTATGTTACACTTTTTTGTTAGATCCATTATAAAGTAAGGTGACGTGATCATTTGTTTTACAATAATTACGCTAAAGAGCCATTTGTTACTAAAATATGTTGAATGTTTTTAACAACAGCATTGATAAGAACCAGTTGAACAGACTGGACATATCGTGTTTCTCTCTCTTTTGTTTTTCTTTGGCGGGTGTCATTTGTGTTCTATTCAATTTAGAAGTATTAGTTTAAATCAGGACTGAAGATTTCCCAGCCATCAATATTCAGTATAATAAGTTAATTATATTTTTCTCACCTTTCTAGTTGTCAAAATGCGTTACTTCTCCAGGCTGGCTGTTAACGATGTTTACGGCCGTAAACCCAACAACGTGTCACGAGGTAAGGCCAGTGAGATTTATAGTACTTCTGAATATAAATTTTAAGGTATTTATACAAAACGCTATTTATTAGAAAAGAACAACAATAATTACGAAAAATAAAAATAAAAAGTAATTATGTTCGACATGTTATTAATGAGACAGATAACAAGTAAACAAAATAACATATCACATTTGTCAGTGTAGTGTTTACATAATATAGGCCTGAGTTTTGTGCCTGGTTTTTGAATAAATTTGGTATTAACTGTAATGTCATATTATGTTGCTAGTTTTGCCAAATGTTGGTTATTTTTCTGCTGATGTCGGGAATATGATATACAGTCGTATATGGTTCAGATTGTCCACTACGACCAGTAATGTCCACATATGAATCGTTTAATTACAATCTTGGTAAATACATAGAATGGGCATTCTCCAAGTATGTAACATCAGCCAGCTTATTCATCAAAGACTCTTTTAATTTCAAGTCTAATCTAAATCAACTTAATCATAAAGCCTTAATGGCCAGTTTCGATGTTATATCCCTCTTTACAGAAGTTCCAACCCTAACCCAGCAACCAATTAGCAACCCTCATAGAATTCACCAAGATAAAGACAAACTTCATGTTCAGCAACCACAACTACATACAAACAATATTTTTATGACACAAGTTGAAGCACAAGCAATTAACACAACATTACATCCACCACTATACTGGTACAGATATGTAGATGACACGGTTGCGGGATTCACATTTACAGAACACACACTTAATTTTTCAATCACATTAACGCTATACATCCCAACATTAACTTCACATGTGAACAGGAAGAAAGCAATCAAATATCATTTCTTAACCTTAAAATTACAAGAACCGACACACAATTCAAAACAGAAATCCACCGAAAAATCACCCATACTGGACTATACATTCCTTGGGACTCAGCACATGAAACAAAATAAAAACTCAACATACTTAGAAACCAAACAAACACAGCCATAAAACTATGCTCACCAGATAAAATTAACGATGAATTAGACAAAATAAAACAATACTTCATCAACATCAATAAGTTTCCTCCACAAACCGTAGAAAACATTATACGTACACATCTAGTCAGAGAGCAAAATCAACCAACAAAAGTAAATATATCTCACGAATCAAAAATCACGAAACCATATACTGCTGCATACCATATATTCCTGACATCAGCAAACAAATAACCAACATTTGGCAAAAACTAGTAACAAAATATGACATTTCAGTTAATACCAAATGTATTCAAAAACCAGGCACAAAACTGAGGTCTATACTATGTAAAAACTACACTGACAAACACCACACCAACATTATTTATAAAATACAATGTGATAACTGCCACGACTTCTATATTGGAGAAACAAGTAGAAAAATGGAAACCAGATTCAAAGAACATAAAAAGTCACCTTCACACGTTTTCGAACACTGCAAGTCAAATAAACACAACATAACCATAGAAAACACTCAAATACTAAATAAAGAAACAAACATAAACAAACGCAAAATTGAAGAAGCCAAAAATAAACTAATCCAAAGGAACACCTTTTAATGAACGAAACCAAACTAATAAAATCGTAACAAAGGAACACCTTTATACCTATATTAAAAATAATACAATAAATAATATAAAATTATATATTCAAACATCTAACACCGCCCTCTACATTCCTGTGCTCAGTTACACAACCCACTTCAATCATATGGTTAGCTGTCCGTCAGTTACCTCTTTCTTTCTGTATGAACCTGACGATGACTGAAGAAGATCGAAACATTGTTCGCTCCTCTACATAAAAAAAAAAAAAATTATCAACTCTTACCAGCCGTTTTCAAATATATAATTTTCTCTACAAGTGGGTTTTCTCGTCATCACGAGAAGAACCAGTTACTGGATTAAAATGAAACATTAAATATAATCTTGGTTCACGACATAACGTAATTTTAATCGTTGTAATCTATAAGGACTTTAAGCCTATTCCATCAGTAAAATATGTATGTAACAAAAGACCATTAAATGCGTCAGTCACGATAAATCTTTCAACGCTAACACGTAATCTTTCAGATTAGCTCAACATTCAAGTTATCAAATAAATCTGGAGAAAGAGAATTAGTACCTGAATAAGGTATTCTTTCAACAATCCTCTTAAAACCCCGAAACAAAACCTTTATATTACCCAGTAAAATTGTATAAAGACATTAAAATGAAAATGGATACAAAATATTTCATAGATATCACATCACCTACGATACTCTTATGCTTTTTCAGAAGTTGCAGGTGTGCATAGGTTTTCTATCGACTTATTAAATTTTAAAATTTTCAAACCAGCCAAAGAACCATACATTGAGATGTGGACAGTGGAATTTGGACGGTATTGGTTGTCTGATACTACCATATGGGTCCCGTGGTGATATCTCTACATTCAAATCGAATCAACAGACAGAGACTTCGTATTGTTTTGTAATGCTTAACGTTGAAAATGTTCCATTGAAAGTAAGCCTAAAATGAAAATCTAGGAAAACTTTAGGTATTGGAAAGGAAAGACACAGTTTATTTTGTTTCATGTAATTCATTTCGTACCTGTTAAAGAAATTGGCTTTGCTGAGGTTCCTTTATAAGGCGGCGAAAGAGGAAAATAAAACAATAAATACTCATAGATATCGCTTCTTGTTTCATTTGTAAGCTCTGAATTTTTAATTAATTTTGAAGATAATAGAGAATTTTCACACTATTATTAAATATTACTAATCTCATGTCTATATTTATTAAATGATAAATAAAAAGCATCATAATGTTTAAAAATAAACTGTTAATTTATCATAGTAAAAACACTTTAAAATAAAAACTGACTTCAAATCTGTCGGTAGCTTCTTACTTCTAAAATTTCTAAGAGTTTATAAGTGAAATTAAACAGAGAATACCAATTTGTGTACATTACATCTGTTTTATCCAGTAGAAGCAGTTATCACTTCTTCTGCTTACATTAAGCTAGTGCATATAAACAGATATGATTCAGTTTATTTGCATTAAGACAGTCCATGTAATGATATTTAATTCGGTTTTTTACATTAAGGAAGAAATAGATAAATAGATCTGATTTATCTTCTTTATGTACACCAAGTCTATTCAAACAGTGTGGTCAGGGTTCCTGTCAAATCCTAGCAGTGATGGAACCAACCTCGTTTTATTTCTCATTCGGTAATAATTTGATGTTTTTAAAACTAACAATCCCTCAACGAATCCTTACACTAGGTTTGTGCTATTTCAGATCTGTAATTATAATATCTCTGTACTTCTCCAGTGATGTTATTATAATCTCTCTGTACTTTACAGAAGGATGTGATTTTGTACTTCTCCGGTAATGTTACCATAATCTCTCTGTACTTCACTGATGATGTATTTTTTTACTTCTCCAGTGATGTTATTATAAGCTCTCTGTACTTTACAGATGGATGTGTTTTCTTACTTCTCAAGTGATGTTATTATAATCTCTATATATTTTACAGGTGGATGTGTTTTTCTACTTCTCCAGAAATGTTATTATAATTTCTGTGTACTTTACAGGTGGATGTGATTTGTACTTCTCCAATAATGTTATTATAATCTCTGTGTACTTTACAGGTGGATGTGATTTTGTACTTCTACAGTGATGTTATTACAAGCTCTTTGCACTTTACAGATGGATGCGTTTTTGTACTTTTCTAATGATGTTATTATAATCTCTCTGTACTTTACAGACAGATGTGTTTAGGCACTTCTCCAGTGATGTTATTATAATCTCTGTGTACTTTACAGATGGATGTGTCTTTGTACTTCTCCAGTAATGTTATTATAGTATCTCTTGTCTTTACAGATGTATGTGTTTTTATACTTCTCCAGTAGTGTTATTATAATATATCTTGTCTTTACAGATGTATGTGTTTTTGTACTTCTCCAGTCATGTTATTATAATCTCTCTGTACTTCTCCAGTAATGTTATTATAATCTCTCTGTACTTTACAGATAGATGTTTTTTGTACTTCTCAAATGATGTTATTATAATCTCTAAGTACTTCTCCAGTGATGTTAATATAATCTTTCTGTACTTTACAGATGGATGTGTTTTTGTACTTCTCTAGTAATGTCATTATATTCTCTCTGTACTTTACTGATGATGTGCTTTTGTACTTCTCCAGTGATGTTATTATAATATCTATGTATTTTACAGGTGGATGTGTTTTTGTACTTCTCCAGTAATGTTATTATAATCTCTGTGTACTTAACAGATGGATGTTTTTTGTACTTCTACTGTGATGTTATTATAATCTCTCTGCACTTTAGAGATGAATGTGTTTTTGTACTTCTCCAGTGATGTTATTATAATCTCTCTGCACTTTAGAGATGAATGTGTTTTTGTACTTCTCCAGTGATGTTATTATAAGCTCTCTGTACTTTACAGATGGATGTGTTTTTGTAATTCTCAGTGATGTTATTATAATCTCTCTGTACTTCTCCAGTAATGTTTTATAACATTTCTGTACTTTACAGATAGATGTTTTTGTTCTTCTCCAGTGATGTTATTATAATCTCTCTGTACTTTACAGATGGATGTGTTTTTGTACTTCTCCAGTGATGTTATAATAATCTCTCTGTACTTTACAAATGCATGTGTTTTTGTACTTCTCCAGTGATGTATTTATAATCTCTCTGTACTTTACAGATGGATGTGTTTTTTACTTCTCCAGTGATGTTATTATAATCTCTGTGTACTTCACAGATGGATGTTTTTTGTACTTCTACAGTGATGTTATTATAAGCTCTCTGTACTTTACAGATGGATGTGTTTTTGTACTTCTCCAGTGATGTTATTATATTCTCTCTGTACTTCACAGATGGATGTGTTTTTGTACCTCTCCAGTTATGTTATTGTAATCTCTCTGTACTTTACAGATGGATGTCTTTTTCTACTTCACCAGTGATGTTATTATAATCTCTCTGTACTTCTCCAGTAATGTTATTATAATCTCTCTGTACTTTACAGATAGATGTTTTTTGTACTTCTCAAGTGATGTTATTATAATCCCTGTGTACTTTACGGATGGATGAGTTTTTGTACTTTTCCAGTAATGTTATTATAATCTCTGTGTACTTTACAGATGGATGTGTTTTTGTACTTCTCCAGTGATGTTATTATAATCTCTCTGTACTTTACAGATGGATGTGTTTTTGTACTTCTCTGGTAATGTCATTATATTCTCTCTGTACTTTACTGATGATGTGCTTTTGTACTTCTCCAGTGATGTTATTATAATATCTATGTATTTTACAGGTGGACGTGTTTTTGTACTTCTCCAGTAATGTTATTATAATCTCTGTGTACTTAACAGATGGATGTTTTTTGTACTTCTACTGTGATGTTATTATAATCTCTCTGCACTTTACAGATGGATGTGTTTTTGTAATTCTCCAGTTATGTTATAATAATCTCTCTTGTCTTTAACGATGGATGTGTTTTTTACTTCTCCAGTGATGTTATTATAATTTCTCGGTACTTTACATATGTATGTGTTATTGCATTTCTCCATTGATTTGTGTTTATCTCATAGTAAAACCACACCGAGCTATCTGCTGTATGAATTAACGTGTTTGTGTTTTTCTCATTGTAAAACCACACCAAGCTATCTGCTGTGTGAAATAACGTGTTTGTGTTTTTCTCATAGTAAACCCACACCGAGCTATCTGCTGTGTCCACCAAAGGTAATCGAACATCTTGTTTAAGCGTTTTAAATTTGAAGACTTCTGTTGTCCCAGCGGTTGACTTGCAGTAATGAATTTTTTTCAATTACTTATATATTTAAGTCATTTTGTCTATGAAACACTCGTGTTTTATTTGCAGTACTCTTTGCACTCTTTATATTTTTCTTATTGAAACGAAATTAAGGACCAATGATTCTGAATAAAGAGTCCTTCAAACGTTAATATTTCAAAACGTTAAAAAGACATGGTCAGGATAATCTGGATTAAGGAACTAATAAATGAAGTTACTTAATATTGTAATCACATTAAAGCCCACTCCGTGACACAGAGGCAAGTCTCCAGACATGTGAGGCAAGAAACCGGTTTTCGATACCTCTGGTGGTCGCGGTACAGATATAACATGGTGTAGCTTTGTGCTTAAGTGTAAATAAACAGCACATTAAAAACTGTGTTTATTTCATTCTTTCTGCTCTCCTATTGGAACACTCGAGGAACATATGGTAATGATAGAATTATAATGATATGATAATGTGTGATGTAATATCTTTCATTAAGTGACACCAAGCGTTTTTCATGTCTACTTCCAGTGCAAATTGTAGCACTACGAAAATAAACTCCAAGATCCTTTCACTGTTATACTGTTATCATCTTAACATATTCGTAGTTTTCCAACTAAAATAACTACATTTAACAGGTATAAAGATTTCGATAGTTTCTAAGTTACTATATCATTTCGACCTGACTCGTAACCTGAGAGTCACGGGTTTGAATTCGCGTCTCACCAAATATTCTAGTCCTTTTAGTTATAAATTAGGGTCAATTCCACTATTAATTTGTAGAAAAGTAGCCGAATAATTGGGAGGTGGTGACTAGCTGTCCCCTTCTGGTCTTTCATTACTAAATTAGGGACGGCTAACGAAGATAGACCCTCGTGTAGCTTTGTTCGAAATTTAAACAAAATAAATAACGGTATTTATGCACTTAGTATTAAACATTAATCGGAATTTATTGGATTTTTTATCATTTATTGAACAAAGACTTAAAAACTTCAGGTTCAAAAAATATTTGTGTAGAATTGTATCTCCAAATTGGTTGTCTACTACTAATTACTTTCTGTGTTTATATTTTTGTGAAATATACGTAACAAGACCTAGTACTTATGTATAACATTAAACTCCTTCATTTGACAAGTATTTGTACGGTTTTTGTCTGGAAACTGACATACTTTTCAAACATATTCTGACTTGACGTGAAGAGGTCCTATCTAATACATCCTGTAAGAGTGTAGAACTGAGCGTCTAACAAGAAAGAGAACTTCATAGAACCCAAGTTGCTTTATGTCTGAGTGAAACAGGGTCGGATTACCAAGGTAAATCGGTTATCGTTTTTTTCTCCAGGGAAAAACTCCACAACTGTCTGGTGCTCTAGCACGACCGAGTCGTCATTATTCGTTTCTCTGTTCTAAATTCAAAACAACACCACCACCAAATGTTTCTTTTTATCAGGAACCATAAAAGATATCAAATATTAGTCAGTGAAAGATATAAATGTTGGAAATAGATGAACAATAAGAGAGATAACTGTTTAAAGAAATGTTAATTGGTTGTTACTTCATTGACCACCTGTGCAGGATATCTCTATTACTGAAATATGTGTGAACTATTTCATGTTAGTTTGTGAAGCAACACGAGCAAAACCTATGACAGGTGAATCGTTATTCTAAACCTTTTTGTCACTACAAGAGACACAGAGTTAAGACCTATGACAGGTGAATCGTTATTCTAAACCTTTTTGTCACTACAAGAGACACAGAGTCAAGACCTATGACAGGTGAATCGTTATTCTAAACCTTTTTGTCACTACAAGAGACACAGAGTCAAGACCTATGACAGGTGACTCGTTATTCTAAACCTTTTTGTCACTACAAGAGACACAGAGTCAAGACCTATGACAGGTGAATCGTTATTCTAAACCTTTTTGTCACTACAAGAGACACAGAGTCAAGACCTATGACAGGTGAATCGTTATTCTAAACCTTTTTGTCACTACAAGAGACACAGAGTCAAGACCTATGACAGGTGACTCGTTATTCTAAACCTTTTTGTCACTACAAGAGACACAGAGTCAGAAGCTGTTTCAGTATGACAGTTATTATTCTAGAAGTCTCACAGTTAAAAGTAACAGAGGTTGTAAAATCACAGTGAGTGATACACTTATGTCATATTGTGACCTTAAGGGGTGCTGCACTTATGTCAGATTGTGACCGCCAGTAATGGGTTCTATTTCCTTAGTATACCTTTCTTAACGTTCTAATGCACTGCTATACACAACTGAAACAGTTCCAACAGAAAAACAATAGACTACACGTTATTAAGTTACTTTTGTTTATTCAGTACACCATTCAAGAATTTGTTGAAACAGTAGTCTAGAGAACTGAAACAGTTCTAACACGCAAACAAGAAATCAACTAGACCATGGTTAATGATTTTCTTTTATGTAAAAATAATTAATCATTAAATTATCCAATTAATCAATAATTTTTTTTGTGATTGTTGTTAAGCACAAAGCTACATAAAGCTGTTCATGCTCTACTAGCCACAAGTATGGATGTTTTGTTGTTGTTTTTTGAATTTCGCACAAAGCTACTCGAGGGCTATCTGCGCTAGCCGTCTCTAATTTAGGGAAGGCCGCTAGTCATCACCACCCACCGCCAACTCTTGGGCTGCTCTTTTACCAACGAATAGTGAGATTGACTGCCACATTATAACGCCCCCACGGCTGAAAGGGTGAGCATGTTTGGCGCGATGGGGATGCGAACCCGCGACCCTAAGTTTACGAGTCGCACGCCTTAACACGCTTGGCCATGCCGGGCCACACAGGTATGGAAACACGGTTTCTATCAGTATAAGTTACCAAACATGCTGCTGTACCATTGAAGTCAATTATCAATATTTAAGGTGATTAATATGATTAAAAATCAAATATTTGTCACAGACACTTACTGCTGTATTTACATCAGTGATAACACAGCTTGTTATTTTGCAAAAAAGTTCACAGTTTTGTATCTAACATCACTCTCTGTGTCTACACGAATTGCAGGTATAAAAATCACACTTCTTCGTGGTTCACAGAACAGCTGTTCCTTTCATTGTTTTGTGTGAGATGAGACCGAAGGAACACATCTTGTCGATAATATTATCTTTTAAAGACATGCGCAATAGACATCAGAACATTAAATAATTTTTTTCTAATGTATTTGATATTTTCTGGTGCCTCTACAAGTCAACCATTTCTGTCTTCATACATTTATCATTTCCTGGAAGTAAGTTTCTGTACCCAGTGATTTTTCTTCTATCCCATTCTCTTTCTTTGTGGTTTGTTTGTTGATTTAGAATTGAGCACAAAATTACACAATGGGCTATGTGTATTCTGCCATCCATGGGTATTGAAACCCGGTTTTAACGGCTTATAAGATAAAAATTTGTTCCTACACGGAAACAAAAGTTAACTTTCGAAGAGCACGAGCTAAAATTTTGATAATTTCAATTTATTTTCAAAGTAACTATTTTATTCACGAAATATTTAATTATTAAAAACAACTTCAAGTAATTAGTTCCTGGACCATTTCGAGTGTGTCTTTCTAGTTTGTTTTTTTTTTTGTCCTGCCTTTACTTTAAACTTGACAAAAAGTTACTGTTGTAAAAATTCTAAATATTTTTCGTCTAGTTTGTTGTGGAATGATACGTACAAGGACTTACGACCTTATAAATTGCAGTTTGATTCCTGTTACGGGCACTGTACAACTAGCAAATTTGACAGATTTGTTCTTAAAAGCAAACATGGATTTTCTCCATAACAGAAAGTAGAATACGGTATTAAACGTTCTGTTCACTGCTAATTTGAAATGAGATGAAAAGTTTATGTATTGAGAATGGAAACTTGTCACACCACTTAACTGTAGTTTCGTTTTAACTTAAGCCTAACAGTAATCTCAGGATATGTATCCTACATTATGTTTCCCAATGTTTTATTCGTTAGTAACGGGCTGAATTGTTTTTCTTTCATATTTTAGGAGTGTAGTGATGGGTTGGATGTCATAATCGAGAGACTTAAGAAACGAATGTACCAACTTTCTCTGGTAGTTCAGTGTAATATATGTACATAATCCCACATGTAAAGTGAGTAAGTTACATATTTACACAGTTTACTTCAGCTGTTGCTAACTGACAATCATGAATAATTGAATGGATCTTGGCTTACCTAAGTCTCTAAATGAAAGCCACGAGCTCTAGAAACGTGTAACGTACGGAAAGAAGAAAAATCTGCGTGCTAGATAAACAACAGTTTTAATGGAGTAGCTGATAACGTTACCTTCCGAGGCTGACTTATGAAAATAACCCTCAACTTAAAGTTAGTTTAAAACACGATCATTTTCACAGCAAATCACCAATGATTTCTTAGAACTTAAAAGTTATTTTCATATGTTTACACAAACCATTGTTAACACTTTGTTCCGTATTGCTTGGTTAAAAAATCACGTGTTAGTACGTATTTAAAACCTGGAGATATATCAATCATTGACTGCAAAAACGTGAGGTTATATTCTAAATTTTAACATTCAATGGACACAGCATGTTACTAAACACTGACCTAAAAGTGTAAGGTTACATTCAACATTTTAATTTTCAAAGGACATAGCATGTTACTAAACACTGACCTAAAAATGTAAAGTTACATTCAACATTTTAATTTTCAAAGGACACTGCATGTTACCAAACACTGACCTAAAAATGTAAGGTTACATTCAAAATTTTAATTTTCAAAGGACATAGCATGTTACTAAACACTGACCTAAAAATGTAAGGTTACATTCAACATTTTAATTTTCAAAGGACATAGCATGTTACCAAACACTGACCTAAAAGTGTAAGGTTACATTCAACATTTTAATTTTCAAAGGACATAGCATGTTACTAAACACTGACCTAAAAGTGTAAGGTTACATTCAACATTTTAATTTTCAAAGGACATAGCATGTTACTAAACACTGACCTAAAAGTGTAAGGTTACATTCAACATTTTAATTTTCAAAGGACATAGCATGTTACTAAACACTGACCTAAAAGTGTAAGGTTACATTCAACATTTTAATTTTCAAAGGACATAGCATGTTACCAAACACTGACCTAAAAGTGCAAGGTTACATTCAACATTTTAATTTTCAAAGGACATAGCATGTTACTAAACACTGACCTAAAAATGTAAGGTTACATTCAACATTTTAATTTTCAAAGGACATAGCATGTTACCAAACACTGACCTAAAAATGTAAGGTTACATTCAACATTTTAATTTTCAAAGGACATAGCATGTTACTAAACACTGACCTAAAAGTGTAAGGTTACACTCAACATTTTAATTTTCAAAGGACATAGCATGTTACTAAACGTGATACACAGTGAAATTATGAACTATTTTGTTCTTTATGATTAAACCCAACCACACGTAGTGATGCTGATGTACATTTTAACATTCCTCGGATGGCTATAGTTTCCGATTTACTAACAAGATGTATTTATAAGTGTTTACTCTAAAATGTATGTTACACTTTTTTGTTAGATCCATTATAAAGTAAGGTGACGTGATCATTTGTTTTACAATAATTACGCTAAAGAGCCATTTGTTACTAAAATATGTTGAATGTTTTTAACAACAGCATTGATAAGAACCAGTTGAACAGACTGGACATATCGTGTTTCTCTCTCTTTTGTTTTTCTTTGGCGGGTGTCATTTGTGTTCTATTCAATTTAGAAGTATTAGTTTAAATCAGGACTGAAGATTTCCCAGCCATCAATATTCAGTATAATAAGTTAATTATATTTTTCTCACCTTTCTAGTTGTCAAAATGCGTTACTTCTCCAGGCTGGCTGTTAACGATGTTTACGGCCGTAAACCCAACAACGTGTCACGAGGTAAGGCCAGTGAGATTTATAGTACTTCTGAATATAAATTTTAAGGTATTTATACAAAACGCTATTTATTAGAAAAGAACAACAATAATTACGAAAAATAAAAATAAAAAGTAATTATGTTCGACATGTTATTAATGAGACAGATAACAAGTAAACAAAATAACATATCACATATCAACATATCACAAAATAACTATATCTTTAAATGAGCTGAAAGGAATAATTATATATATATATAACATATTATTTTTATTATGTTTTACGTTAGGGTTTTGAGTTGGTTTTGTAATATATAGCTCAATATTTTGAAGGTGGTAAGCCGGGTTCTAACCCGTTCGATACCGCAAGACAGTTTCCCTTCATTTTAAGCTGTGGTACATTATAAAAGAGATGGACAATCCCTTATCGTGAATAATGGGTCTTAAGGTACTGCTGGCTGGTCGGTGGTTCAAAATTACGGACGGCAGCAAACAGCCTCAGGAACTTTGACCCAAATACAAAGTACAAAACTTTTAATTTGGAAAAAATATTTATATTTATGTATATACACTTATTTGCGTTAATTATAACACAATGGTAACGTTCACATACCAACTAAGACTAACCCATTAATAAAGAAAGCAAAATATATCATAATCAATGAAACTAGATATTAATCATTAGTCAATAGCCTAAATAAAGAATTATCTAACTAATCCATAAATTAGAGATATAAATCGGGCATTATTTGATTAATGCGTTAATTAATATATTACATGAATAATCCACTAATTAATGATATAAGTAGGGCATTATTTCATTAATCCGCTAATTAATATATTATATGATTAATCCACTAATTAATGAAATAAGTAGGGGATTATTTCATTATTCCATCAATCGTCTTTGAGAGACGCAAATCGATCAGTGAATAAATCTGACGTCATGAAATATATATATATATTGTGTGGTGTTCGAAACATTTCATTATAACTACACTCACAGAAAGATTACCAGAAAGTTTAAAAACAAAATACTGCGTTTCTAAAGGAGATTATTTGAAATTAAGAATTTTTCTTCAATATAATCGTGTCCCTTTAGTGGAAGTAGATTACGGGCAGTTTATATCTGATCTTTGGTTAGTCTTCAAAAGGTAGCGACAGAAAGCACACTGTTTGTGAGACGAAGTAACATGGTTAACTGATGATGTGTTTCACGTCAAATCTTCCTAAGATCAATATAAAATATTAAGAAAAATATATCTTTTACATATTATATTGGGAATTCAATAATCTTTATCTACTCGCTTATTCAGTCGATGATTTTATGGAACGTGTTCAAGGAAGGGATAATAGTACGAAGTAAATAAAGGTGTCAGAAAATGACGTAATCCACTCTAACAATAAAACATTTGGATTTTGAGTCAGAGAAGTCAGTTTTGTTTGAAATAATAAAATAAGCTTTATATTATTAGAGAAATAATTTTAAATATATCACAAATAACATAAAACATGTAGCTCCAGAAGAACAACAGGGAAAACTGTTTACCAGTTGGTACCGGTTTTTACTGTAACCCAGTTAGTACCGGTTTATACCGTAACCCAGATAGTACTGGTTTTTACTGTAACCCAGTTATTACCGGTTTATACCGTAACCCAGTTAGTACTGGTTGTTACTGTAACCCAGTTAGCACCGGTTTATACCGTAACCTAGTTACTATCGGTTTATACCGTAACCCAGTTAGTACTCGTTTTTACTGTAACCCAGTTATTACCGGTTTATACCGTAACCCAGATAGTACTCGTTTTTACTGTAACCCAGTTAGTACTGGTTTATACCGTAACCCAGTTAGTACTGGTTTTTACTGTAACCCAGTTATTACCGGTTTATACCGTAACCCAGTTAGTACTGCTTGTTACTGTAACCCAGTTAGCACCGGTTTATACCGTAACCTAGTTACTATCGGTTTATACCGTAACCCAGTTAGTACTCATTTTTACTGTAACCCAGTTATTACCGGTTTATACCGTAACCCAGTTAGTACTCGTTTTTAACCCAGTCAGTACTGGTTTATACCGTAATCCAGTTAGTACTGATTTTACTGTAACCCAGTTATTGCCGGTTTATACCGTAACCCAGTTAGTACTGGTTGTTACTGTAACCCAGTTAGTACCGGTTTATACCGTAACCTAGTTACTATCGGTTTATACCGTAACCCAGTTAGTACTCGTTTTTACTGTAACCCAGTTATTACCGGTTTATACCGTAACCCAGATAGTACTCGTTTTTACTGTAACCCAGTTAGTACTGGTTTATACCGTAACCCAGTTAGTACTGGTTTTTACTGTAACCCAGTTATTACCGGTTTTTACTGTAACCCAGTTATTACCGGTTTATACCGTAACCCAGTTAGTACTGGTTTTACTGTAACCCAGTTATTACCGGTTTATACCGTAACCCAGTTAGTACCGGTTTGTACCATAACCCAGTTATTACTGGTTTATACCGTAACCCAGTTAGTACTCGTTTTTACTGTAACCCAGTTAGTACTGGTTTTTACCGTAACCCAGTTACCACCGGTTTATACCGTAACCCAGTTAGTACAGGTTTGTACCACAACCCATTTCTTACTGGTTTATACCGTAACCTAGTTAGTACCGGTTTATACCGTAACACAGTTGGTACTGGTTTTTACTGTAACCCAGTTATTACCGGTTTATACTGTAACCCAGTTAGTACTCGTTTTTACTGTAACCCAGTTAGTACTGGTTTATACCGTATTCCAGTTGGTACTGGTTTTACTGTAACCCAGTTATTACCGGTTTATACCATAACCCAGTTAGTACCGGTTTGTAGCATAACCCAGTTATTACTGGTTTATACCGTAACCCAGTTAGTACCGGTTTATACCGTAACACAGTTGGTACTGGTTTTTACTGTAACCCAGTTACTACCGGTTTATACCGTAACCCAGTTAGTACTCATTTTTACTGTAACCTAGTTAGTACTGGTTTATACCGTAATCCAGTTGGTACTGGTTGTTACTGTAACCCAGTTAGTACCGGTTTATACCGTAACCTAGTTACTATCGGTTTATACCGTAACCCAGTTAGTACTCGTTTTTACTGTAACCCAGTTATTACCGGTTTATACCGTAACCCAGATAGTACTCGTTTTTACTGTAACCCAGTTAGTACTGGTTTATACCGTAACCCAGTTAGTACTGGTTTTTACTGTAACCCAGTTATTACCGGTTTTTACTGTAACCCAGTTATTACCGGTTTATACCGTAACCCAGTTAGTACTGGTTTTACTATAACCCAGTTAGTACCAGTTTATACCGTAACCTAGTTAGTACCGGTTTGTACCATAACCCAGTTAGTACCAGTTTATACCGTAACCCAGTTAGTACAGGTTTATACCATAACCCAGTTATTACTGGTTTATACCGTAACCTAGTTACTATCGGTTTATACCGTAACCCAGTTAGTACTCGTTTTTACTGTAACCCAGTTATTACCGGTTTATACCGTAACCCAGATAGTACTCGTTTTTACTGTAACCCAGTTAGTACTCGTTTTTACTGTAACCCAGTTATTACCGGTTTAAACCGTAACCCAGGTAGTACTGGTTTTTACTGTAACCCAGTTAGTACTGGTTTATACCGTAACCCAGTTAGTACTGGTTTTTACTGTAACCCAGTTATTACCGGTTTATACCGTAACCCAGTTAGTACTCGTTTTTAACCCAGTTAGTACTGGTTTATACCGTAATCCAGTTAGTACTGGTTTTACTGTAACCCAGTTATTACCGGTTTATACCGTAACCCAGTTAGTACTGGTTGTTACTGTAACCCAGTTAGTACCGGTTTATACCGTAACCTAGTTACTATCGGTTTATACCGTAACCCAGTTAGTACTCGTTTTTACTGTAACCCAGTTATTACCGGTTTATACCGTAACCCAGATAGTACTCGTTTTTACTGTAACCCAGTTAGTACTGGTTTATACCATAACCCAGTTAGTACTGGTTTTTACTGTAACCCAGTTATTACCGGTTTTTACTGTAACCCAGTTATTACCGGTTTATACCGTAACCCAGTTAGTACTGGTTTTACTGTAACCCAGTTATTACCGGTTTATACCGTAACCCAGTTAGTACCGGTTTGTACCATAACCCAGTTATTACTGGTTTATACCGTAACCCAGTTAGTACTCGTTTTTACTGTAACCCAGTTAGTACTGGTTTATACCGTAACCCAGTTAGTACTGGTTTTTACTGTAACCCAGTTATTACTGGTTTTACTATAACCCAGTTAGTACCAGTTTATTCCGTAACCCAGTTAGTACAGGTTTATACCATAACCCAGTTATTACTGGTTTTACCGTAACCCAGTTAGTACTGGTTTTTACCGTAACCCAGTTACCACCGGTTTATACCGTAACCCAGTTAGTACAGGTTTGTACCACAACCCATTTATTACTGGTTTATACCGTAACCTAGTTAGTACCGGTTTATACCGTAACACAGTTGGTACTGGTTTTTACTGTAACCCAGTTAGTACTCGTTTTTACTGTAACCCAGTTAGTACTGGTTTATACCGTAATCCAGTTGGTACTGGTTTTACTGTAACCCAGTTATTACCGGTTTATACCGTAACCCAGTTAGTACCGGTTTGTACCATAACCCAGTTATTACTGGTTTATACCGTAACCCAGTTAGTACCGGTTTATACCGTAACACAGTTGGTACTGGTTTTTACTGTAACCCAGTTACTACCGGTTTATACCGTAAAACAGTTGGTACTGGTTTTTACTGTAACCCAGTTATTACCAGTTTATACCGTAACCCAGTTAGTACAGGTTTGTACCATAACCCAGTTATTACTGGTTTTACTATAACCCAATTAGTACCAGTTTATACCGTAACCTAGTTAGTACCGGTTTGTACCATAACCCAGTTAGTACCAGTTTATACCGTAACCCAGTTAGTATAGGTTTGTACCATAACCCAGTTATTACTGGTTTATACCGTAACCCAGTTAGTACTCGTTTTTACTGTAACCCAGTTAGTACTGGTTTATACCGTAACCCAGTTATTACCGGTTTTTACTGTAACCCAGTTATTACCGGTTTATACCGTAACCCAGTTATTACTGGTTTTACTGTAACCCAGTTATTACCGGTTTATACCGTAACCCAGTTAGTACAGGTTTGTACCATAACCCAGTTATTACTGGTTTTACCGTAACACAGTTGGTACTGGTTTTTACTGTAACCCAGTTATTACCAGTTTATACCGTAACCCAGTTAGTACTGGTTTTTACCGTAACCCAGTTACCACCGCTTTATACCGTAACCCAGTTAGTACTCGTTTTTACTGTAACCCAGTTAGTACTGGTTTATACCGTAATCCAGTCAGTACTGGTTTTACTGTAACCC
Organism: Tachypleus tridentatus; assembly: GCF_004210375.1. Lineage (NCBI taxonomy): Eukaryota > Metazoa > Arthropoda > Merostomata > Xiphosura > Limulidae > Tachypleus > Tachypleus tridentatus. Next base: position 2,265,563 of record NC_134837.1, on the reverse strand, counting down.
AGTTATTACCGGTTTATACCGTAACCCAGTTAGTACCGGTTTGTACCATAACCCAGTTATTACTGGTTTATACCGTAACCCAGTTAGTACTGGTTTTTACCGGAACCCAGTTATTACTGGTTTATACCGTAACCCAGTTAGTACCGGTTTATACCGTAACACAGTTATTACCAGTTTATACCGTAACCCAGTTAGTACAGGTTTGTACCATAACCCAGTTATTACTGGTTTTACTATAACCCAGTTAGTACCAGTTTATACCGTAACCTAGTTAGTACCGGTTTGTACCATAACCAAATTATTACTGGTTTATACCGTAACCCAGTTAGTACCGGTTTATACCGTAACACAGTTGGTACTGGTTTTTACTGTAACCCAGTTATTACCAGTTTATACCGTAACCCAGTTAGTACAGGTTTGTACCATAACCCAGTTATTACTGGTTTATACCGTAACCCAGTTAGTACCGGTTTATACCGTAACACAGTTGGTACTGGTTTTTACTGTAACCGAGTTATTACCAGTTTATACCGTAACCCAGTTACTACCGGTTTGTACCATAACCCAGTTATTACTGGTTTATACCGTAACCCAGTTAGTACCGGTTTATACCGTAACACAGTTGGTACTGGTTTTTACTGTAACCCAGTTAGTACTGGTTTATACCGTAACCCAGTTAGTACAGGTTTGTACCATAACCCAGTTATTACTGGTTTTACTATAACCCAGTTAGTACCAGTTTATACCGTAACCTAGTTAGTACCGGTTTGTACCATAACCCAGTTAGTACCAGTTTATACCGTAACCCAGTTAGTACAGGTTTGTACCATAACCCAGTTATTACTGGTTTATACGTAACCTAGTTACTATCGGTTTATACCGTAACCCAGTTAGTATTCGTTTTTACTGTAACCCAGTTATTTCCGGTTTATACCGTAACCCAGATAGTACTCGTTTTTACTGTAACCCAGTTAGTACTCGTTTTTACTGTAACCCAGTTATTACCGGTTTATACCGTAACCCAGGTAGTACTGGTTTTTACTGTAACCCAGTTAGTACTGGTTTTTACTGTAACCCAGTTAGTACTGGTTTATACCGTAACCCAGTTAGTACTCGTTTTTACTGTAACCCAGTTATTACCGGTTTATACCGTAACCCAGGTAGTACTGGTTTTTACTGTAACCCAGTTAGTACTGGTTTATACCGTAATCCAGTTAGTACTGGTTTTACTGTAACCAAGTTATTACCGGTTTATACCGTAACCCAGTTAGTACTGGTTGTTACTGTAACCCAGTTAGTACCGGTTTATACCGTAACCTAGTTACTATCGGTTTATACCGTAACCCAGTTAGTACTCGTTTTTACTGTAACCCAGTTATTACCAGTTTATACCGTAACCCAGATAGTACTCGTTTTTACTGTAACCCAGTTAGTACTGGTTTATACCGTAACCCAGTTAGTACTGGTTTTTACTGTAACCCAGTTATTACCGGTTTTTACTGTAACCCAGTTATTACCGGTTTATACCGTAACCCAGTTAGTACTGGTTTTACTGTAACCCAGTTATTACCGGTTTATACCGTAACCCAGTTAGTACCGGTTTGTACCATAACCCAGTTATTACTGGTTTATACCGTAACCCAGTTAGTACTCGTTTTTACTGTAACCCAGTTAGTACTGGTTTATACCGTAACCCAGTTAGTACTGGTTTTTACTGTAACCCAGTTATTACTGGTTTTACTATAACCCAGTTAGTACCAGTTTATTCCGTAACCCAGTTAGTAGAGGTTTATACCATAACCCAGTTATTACTGGTTTTACCGTAACCCAGTTAGTACTGGTTTTTACCGTAACCCAGTTACCACCGGTTTATACCGTAACCCAGTTAGTACAGGTTTGTACCACAACCCATTTATTACTGGTTATACCGTAACCTAGTTAGTACCGGTTTATACCGTAACACAGTTGGTACTGGTTTTTACTGTAACGCAGTTATTACCGGTTTATACCGTAACCCAGTTAGTACCGGTTTGTACCATAACCCAGTTATTACTGGTTTATACCGTAACCCAGTTAATACCGGTTTATACCGTAACACAGTTGGTACTGGTTTTTACTGTAACCCAGTTACTACCGGTTTATACCGTAAAACAGTTGGTACTGGTTTTTACTGTAACCCAGTTATTACCAGTTTATACCGTAACCCAGTTAGTACAGGTTTGTACCATAACCCAGTTATTACTGGTTTTACTATAACCCAGTTAGTACCAGTTTATACCGTAACCTAGTTAGTACCGGTTTGTACCATAACCCAGTTAGTACCAGTTTATACCGTAACCCAGTTAGTACAGGTTTGTACCATAACCCAGTTATTACTGGTTTATACCGTAACCCAGTTAGTACTCGTTTTTACTGTAACCCAGTTAGTACTGGTTTATACCGTAACCCAGTTATTACCGGTTTTTACTGTAACCCAGTTATTACCGGTTTATACCGTAACCCAGTTATTACTGGTTTTACTGTAACCCAGTTATTACCGGTTTATACCGTAACCCAGTTAGTACAGGTTTGTACCATAACCCAGTTATTACTGGTTTATACCGTAACCCAGTTAGTACTCGTTTTTACTGTAACCCAGTTAGTACTGGTTTTTACTGTAACCCAGTTATTACCAGTTTATACCGTAACCCAGTTAGTACTGGTTTTTACCGTAACCCAGTTACCACCGCTTTATACCGTAACCCAGTTAGTACTCGTTTTTACTGTAACCCAGTTAGTACTGGTTTATACCGTAATCCAGTCAGTACTGGTTTTACTGTAACCCAGTTATTACCGGTTTATACCGTAACCCAGTTAGTACCGGTTTGTACCATAACCCAGTTATTACTGGTTTTACCGTAACACAGTTGGTACTGGTTTTTACTGTAACCCAGTTATTACCAGTTTATACCGTAACCCAGTTAGTACTGGTTTTTACCGTAACCCAGTTACCACCGCTTTATACCGTAACCCAGTTAGTACTCGTTTTTACTGTAACCCAGTTAGTACTGGTTTATACCGTAATCCAGTCAGTACTGGTTTTACTGTAACCCAGTTATTACCGGTTTATACCGTAACCCAGTTAGTACCGGTTTGTACCATAACCCAGTTATTACTGGTTTATACCGTAACCCAGTTAGTACCGGTTTATACCGTAACACAGTTGGTACTGGTTTTTACTGTAACCCGGTTACTACCGGTTTATACCGTAACCCAGTTAGTACTTATTTTTACTGTAACCCAGTTAGTACTGGTTTTACTGTAACCCAGTTAGTACCAGTTTATACCGTAACACAGTTAGTACTGGTTTTTACCGTAACCCAGTTATTACTGGTTTATACCGTAACCCAGTTAGTACCGGTTTATACCGTAACCCAGTTAGTACCGGTTTATACCGTAACACAGTTGGTACTGGTTTTTACTGTAACCCGGTTACTACCGGTTTATACCGTAACCCAGTTAGTACTTATTTTTACTGTAACCTAGTTAGTACTGGTTTTTACTGTAACCCAGTTAGTACCAGTTTATACCGTAACACAGTTAGTACTGGTTTTTACCGGAACCCAGTTATTACTGGTTTATACCGTAACCCAGTTAGTACCGGTTTATACCGTAACACAGTTATTACCAGTTTATACCGTAACCCAGTTAGTACAGGTTTGTACCATAACCCAGTTATTACTGGTTTTACTATAACCCAGTTAGTACCAGTTTATACCGTAACCTAGTTAGTACCGGTTTGTACCATAACCAAATTATTACTGGTTTATACCGTAACCCAGTTAGTACCGGTTTATACCGTAACACAGTTGGTACTGGTTTTTACTGTAACCCAGTTATTACCAGTTTATACCGTAACCCAGTTAGTACAGGTTTGTACCATAACCCAGTTATTACTGGTTTATACCGTAACCCAGTTAGTACCGGTTTATACGTAACACAGTTGGTACTGGTTTTTACTGTAACCGAGTTATTACCAGTTTATACCGTAACCCAGTTACTACCGGTTTGTACCATAACCCAGTTATTACTGGTTTATACCGTAACCCAGTTAGTACCGGTTTATACCGTAACACAGTTGGTACTGGTTTTTACTGTAACCCAGTTAGTACTGGTTTATGCCGTAACCCAGTTAGTACAGGTTTGTACCATAACCCAGTTATTACTGGTTTTACTATAACCCAGTTAGTACCAGTTTATACCGTAACCTAGTTAGTACCGGTTTGTACCATAACCCAGTTAGTACCAGTTTATACCGTAACCCAGTTAGTACAGGTTTGTACCATAACCCAGTTATTACTGGTTTATACGTAACCTAGTTACTATCGGTTTATACCGTAACCCAGTTAGTATTCGTTTTTACTGTAACCCAGTTATTTCCGGTTTATACCGTAACCCAGATAGTACTCGTTTTTACTGTAACCCAGTTAGTACTCGTTTTTACTGTAACCCAGTTATTACCGGTTTATACCGTAACCCAGGTAGTACTGGTTTTTACTGTAACCCAGTTAGTACTGGTTTATACCGTAACCCAGTTAGTACTGGTTTTTACTGTAACCCAGTTATTACCGGTTTATACCGTAACCCAGTTAGTACTCGTTTTTAACCCAGTTAGTACTGGTTTATACCGTAATCCAGTTAGTACTGGTTTTACTGTAACCAAGTTATTACCGGTTTATACCGTAACCCAGTTAGTACTGGTTGTTACTGTAACCCAGTTAGTACCGGTTTATACCGTAACCTAGTTACTATCGGTTTATACCGTAACCCAGTTAGTACTCGTTTTTACTGTAACCCAGTTATTACCAGTTTATACCGTAACCCAGATAGTACTCGTTTTTACTGTAACCCAGTTAGTACTGGTTTATACCGTAACCCAGTTAGTACTGGTTTTTACTGTAACCCAGTTATTACCGGTTTTTACTGTAACCCAGTTATTACCGGTTTATACCGTAACCCAGTTAGTACTGGTTTTACTGTAACCCAGTTATTACCGGTTTATACCGTAACCCAGTTAGTACCGGTTTGTACCATAACCCAGTTATTACTGGTTTATACCGTAACCCAGTTAGTACTCGTTTTACTGTAACCCAGTTAGTACTGGTTTATACCGTAACCCAGTTAGTACTGGTTTTTACTGTAACCCAGTTATTACTGGTTTTACTATAACCCAGTTAGTACCAGTTTATTCCGTAACCCAGTTAGTAGAGGTTTATACCATAACCCAGTTATTACTGGTTTTACCGTAACCCAGTTAGTACTGGTTTTTACCGTAACCCAGTTACCACCGGTTTATACCGTAACCCAGTTAGTACAGGTTTGTACCACAACCCATTTATTACTGGTTATACCGTAACCTAGTTAGTACCGGTTTATACCGTAACACAGTTGGTACTGGTTTTTACTGTAACGCAGTTATTACCGGTTTATACCGTAACCCAGTTAGTACCGGTTTGTACCATAACCCAGTTATTACTGGTTTATACCGTAACCCAGTTAATACCGGTTTATACCGTAACACAGTTGGTACTGGTTTTTACTGTAACCCAGTTACTACCGGTTTATACCGTAAAACAGTTGGTACTGGTTTTTACTGTAACCCAGTTATTACCAGTTTATACCGTAACCCAGTTAGTACAGGTTTGTACCATAACCCAGTTATTACTGGTTTTACTATAGCCCAGTTAGTACCAGTTTATACCGTAACCTAGTTAGTACCGGTTTGTACCATAACCCAGTTAGTACCAGTTTATACCGTAACCCAGTTAGTACAGGTTTGTACCATAACCCAGTTATTACTGGTTTATACCGTAACCCAGTTAGTACTCGTTTTTACTGTAACCCAGTTAGTACTGGTTTATACCGTAACCCAGTTATTACCGGTTTTTACTGTAACCCAGTTATTACCGGTTTATACCGTAACCCAGTTATTACTGGTTTTACTGTAACCCAGTTATTACCGGTTTATACCGTAACCCAGTTAGTACAGGTTTGTACCATAACCCAGTTATTACTGGTTTTACCGTAACACAGTTGGTACTGGTTTTTACTGTAACGCAGTTATTACCAGTTTATACCGTAACCCAGTTAGTACTGGTTTTTACCGTAACCCAGTTACCACCGGTTTATACCGTAACCCAGTTAGTACAGGTTTGTACCACAACCCAGTTATTACTGGTTTATACCGTATCCTAGTTAGTACCGGTTTATACCGTAACACAGTTGGTACTGGTTTTTACTGTAACCCAGTTATTACCGGTTTATACTGTAACCCAGTTAGTACTCGTTTTTACTGTAACCCAGTTAGTACTGGTTTATACCGTAATCCAGTTGGTACTGGTTTTACTGTAACCCAGTTATTACCGGTTTATACCGTAACCCAGTTAGTACCGGTTTGTACCATAACCCAGTTATTACTGGTTTATACCGTAACACAGTTGGTACTGGTTTTTACTGTAACCCAGTTACTACCGGTTTATACCGTAACCCAGTTAGTACTCATTTTTACTGTAACCTAGTTAGTACTGGTTTATACCGTAATCCAGTTGGTACTGGTTGTTACTGTAACCCAGTTAGTACCGGTTTATACCGTAACCTAGTTACTATCGGTTTATACCGTAACCCAGTTAGTACTCGTTTTTACTGTAACCCAGTTATTACCGGTTTATACCGTAACCCAGATAGTACTCGTTTTTACTGTAACCCAGTTAGTACTGGTTTATACCGTAACCCAGTTAGTACTGGTTTTTACTGTAACCCAGTTATTACCGGTTTTTACTGTAACCCAGTTATTACCGGTTTATACCGTAACCCAGTTAGTACTGGTTTTACTGTAACCCAGTTATTACCGGTTTATACCGTAACCCAGTTAGTACCGGTTTGTACCATAACCCAGTTATTACTGGTTTATACCGTAACCCAGTTAGTACTCGTTTTTACTGTAACCCAGTTAGTACTGGTTTATACCGTAACCCAGTTAGTACTGGTTTTTACTGTAACCCAGTTATTACTGGTTTTACTATAACCCAGTTAGTACCAGTTTATTCCGTAACCCAGTTAGTAGAGGTTTATACCATAACCCAGTTATTACTGGTTTTACCGTAACCCAGTTAGTACTGGTTTTTACCGTAACCCAGTTACCACCGGTTTATACCGTAACCCAGTTAGTACAGGTTTGTACCACAACCCATTTATTACTGGTTTATACCGTAACCTAGTTAGTACCGGTTTATACCGTAACACAGTTGGTACTGGTTTTTACTGTAACCCAGTTATTACCGGTTTATACTGTAACCCAGTTAGTACTCGTTTTTACTGTAACCCAGTTAGTACTGGTTTATACCGTAATCCAGTTGGTACTGGTTTTACTGTAACCCAGTTATTACCGGTTTATACCGTAACCCAGTTAGTACCGGTTTGTACCATAACCCAGTTATTACTGGTTTATACCGTAACCCAGTTAATACCGGTTTATACCGTAACACAGTTGGTACTGGTTTTTACTGTAACCCAGTTACTACCGGTTTATACCGTAAAACAGTTGGTACTGGTTTTTACTGTAACCCAGTTATTACCAGTTTATACCGTAACCCAGTTAGTACAGGTTTGTACCATAACCCAGTATTACTGGTTTTACTATAGCCCAGTTAGTACCAGTTTATACCGTAACCTAGTAAGTACCGGTTTGTACCATAACCCAGTTAGTACCAGTTTATACCGTAACCCAGTTAGTACAGGTTTGTACCATAACCCAGTTATTACTGGTTTATACCGTAACCCAGTTAGTACTCGTTTTTACTGTAACCCAGTTAGTACTGGTTTATACCGTAACCCAGTTATTACCGGTTTTTACTGTAACCCAGTTATTACCGGTTTGTACCATAACCCAGTTATTACTGGTTTTACTATAACCCAGTTAGTACCAGTTTATACCGTAACCTAGTTAGTACCGGTTTGTACCATAACCCAGTTATTACTGGTTTATACCGTAACCCAGTTAGTACCGGTTTATACCGTAACACAGTTGGTATTGGTTTTTACTGTAACCCAGTTATTACCAGCTTATACCGTAACCCAGTTAGTACAGGTTTGTACCATAACCCAGTTATTACTGGTTTATACCGTAACCCAGTTAGTACCGGTTTATACCGTAACACAGTTGGTACTGGTTTTTACTGTAACCGAGTTATTACCAGTTTATACCGTAACCCAGTTAGTACCGGTTTGTACCATAACCCAGTTATTACTGGTTTATACCGTAACCCAGTTAGTACCGGTTTATACCGTAACACAGTTGGTACTGGTTTTTACTGTAATCCAGTTAGTACTGGTTTATACCGTAACCCAGTAAGTACTGGTTTTTTCTGTAACCCAGTTATTACTGGTTCTACTATAACCCATTTAGTACCAGTTTATACCGTAACCTAGTTAGTACCGGTTTGTACCATAACTTAGTTATTACTGGTTTATACCGTAACCCAGTTAGTACCGGTTTATACCGTAACACAGTTGGTATTGGTTTTTACTGTAACACAGTTATTACCAGTTTATACCGTAACCCAGTTATTACCGGTTTTTACCGTAACCCAGTTAGTACTCGTTTTTACTGTAATCCAGTTAGTACTGGTTTATACCGTAACTCAGTAAGTACTCGTTTTTACTGTAACCCAGTTATTACTGGTTTTACTATAACCCATTTAGTACCAGTTTATACCGTAACCTAGTTAGTACCGGTTTGTACCATAACCCAGTTATTACTGGTTTATACCGTAACCCAGTTAGTACCGGTTTATACCGTAACACAGTTGGTATTGGTTTTTACTGTAACACAGTTATTACCAGTTTATACCGTAACCCAGTTAGTACTGGTTTTTACCGTAAACCAGTTATTACCGATTTATACCGTAATCCAGTTAGTACTGGTTTTACTGTAATCCAGTTAGTACTGGTTTTACTGTAATCCAGTTATTACCGGTTTATACCGTAACCCAGTTAGTACCGGTGTGTACCATAACCCAGTTATTACTGGTTTATACCTTAACACAGTTAGTACTGGTTTTACTGTAACCCAGTTATTACCGGTTTATACCGTAACCCAGTTAGTACAGGTTTGTACCATAACCCAGTTATTACTGGTTTTACTATAGCCCAGTTAGTACCAGTTTATACCGTAACCTAGTTAGTACCGGTTTGTACCATAACCCAGTTAGTACCAGTTTATACCGTAACCCAGTTAGTACAGGTTTGTACCATAACCCAGTTATTACTGGTTTATACCGTAACCCAGTTAGTACTCGTTTTTACTGTAACCCAGTTAGTACTGGTTTATACCGTAACCCAGTTATTACCGGTTTTTACTGTAACCCAGTTATTACCGGTTTATACCGTAACCCAGTTATTACTGGTTTTACTGTAACCCAGTTATTACCGGTTTATACCGTAACCCAGTTAGTACAGGTTTGTACCATAACCCAGTTATTACTGGTTTTACCGTAACACAGTTGGTACTGGTTTTTACTGTAACCCAGTTATTACCAGTTTATACCGTAACCCAGTTACCACCGGTTTATACCGTAACCCAGTTAGTACAGGTTTGTACCACAACCCAGTTATTACTGGTTTATACCGTATCCTAGTTAGTACCGGTTTATACCGTAACACAGTTGGTACTGGTTTTTACTGTAACCCAGTTATTACCGGTTTTTACTGTAACCCAGTTAGTACTGGTTTATACCGTAATCCAGTTGGTACTGGTTTTACTGTAACCCAGTTATTACCGGTTTATACCGTAACCCAGTTAGTACCGGTTTGTACCATAACCCAGTTATTACTGGTTTATACCGTAACCCAGTTAGTACCGGTTTGTACCGTAAACCAGTTAGAACTGGTTTTTACTTTAACCCAGTTAGTACCAGTTTATACCGTAACACAGTTATACTCGTTTTTACTGTAACCCAGTTAGTACTGGTTTATACCGTAAAACAGTTGGTACTGGTTTTTACTGTAACCCAGTTATTACCAGTTTATACCGTAACCCAGTTAGTACAGGTTTGTACCATAACCCAGTTATTACTGGTTTTACTATAGCCCAGTTAGTACCAGTTTGTACCATAACCCAGTTATTACTGGTTTATACCGTAACCCAGTTAGTACTCGTTTTTACTGTAACCCAGTTAGTACTGGTTTATACCGTAACCCAGTTAGTACTGGTTTTTACTGTAACCCAGTTATTACTGGTTTTACTATAACCCAGTTAGTACCAGTTTATTCCGTAACCCAGTTAGTAGAGGTTTATACCATAACCCAGTTATTACTGGTTTTACCGTAACCCAGTTAGTACCGGTTTATACCGTAACACTGTTGGTACTGGTTTTTACTGTAACCCAGTTAGTACCGGTTTATATCGTTGCCGACTAGAAACTCAAATTTACTCTACGCAAACCTCCAGTACCATAATTAATTCCAATATTACTTCGTTTAGAAATCCACAAATTGGGGCATTCTTATTATCTGTATAAAGACGGATTTTTGACTTTAAAAACACGTTTAGGTATAGTATTTATTATACTATCAGAATTTTAGTTAATGAAGAATATACGTCCAGTCACATATCTTACTGGTATTCATAGACGTTAATATTTTAATAAATAATACACACAACCAACTGCAAGATGTTCATACACAAAAAAGTCTATATATATTACATTTGACGTTAAGAAATCAAAGAGTTTGTTGAAAATCAAAATTTGAATTCCGATATCGCTCTTTGAACAATAAGTAATATGTCAGGTTCCATAGTTCCGGATGTAAGTTGATTAGTGTATTACAGGTCTATAAGATATATATCTTGAGGAACGTTTCACTTTCATTCGTTATAGGGTAGATACGTATGATACATTATTATTCAATTCTTGCTACCGATCTATCTAAAGCAAGTAGAGTTCTGTTATAACTTGCGGGTGAAATGTCTTAAGATTTCGTCTTCATTAACACGTTACTCAAGGCTTAGCTCATAATATTTTGTGATTGCCAACTTATTTAGAAATCCTTACTGTAAATTGTCAATAAAATAGCCTAGTTTCTTTAATAATTATGGGATATTTTAAGAAACATCGCTTATACCAATTATTAGTCGAGATTTTAGTTGAAAATTCTTTTTATCAAATCGCGTTGACTTTAAGTTCATGTGTCATTTACAAATGTCGAAAAGTAACAAACTTAATTGTGGTAAAGATGTTAATAATGACAATGATTAGAAATACCACAACTTTATCTGTCAATGTAGATTAGAAATACCACATAATTTATCTGTCAATATAGATTAGAAATACCACACAATTTATCTGTCAATGTAGATTAGAAATACCACACACTTTATCTGTCAATGTAAATTAGAAATACCACACACTTTATCTGTCAATGTAAATTAGAAATACCACACACTTTATCTGTTAATGTAGATTAAAAATACCACACACTTTATCTGTCAATACAGCAGATTAGAAATACCATACACTTTACCTGTCAATACAGCAGATTAGAAATACCACACACTTCATCTGTCAATGTAGATTAGAAATACCACACACTTTATCTGTCAATGTAGATTAAAAATACCACACACTTTATCTGTCAATACAACAGATTAGAAATACCACACACTTCATCTGTCAATGTAGATTAAAAATACCATACACTTTATCTGTCAATACAGCAGATTAGAAATACCACACACTTCATCTGTCAATGTAGATTAAAAATACCATACACTTTACCTGTCAATACAGCAGATTAGAAATACCACACACTTTATCTGTCAATGTAGATTAGAAATACCACACACTTTATCTGTCAATGTAGATTAAAAATACCACACACTTTATCTGTCAATACAACAGATTAGAAATACCACACATTTCATCTGTCAATGTAGATTAAAAATACCACACACTTTATCTGTCAATGTAGATTAAAAATACCACACACTTTATCTGTCAATACAACAGATTAGAAATACCACACACTTCATCTGTCAATGTAGATTAAAAATACCATACACTTTATCTGTCAATACAGCAGATTAGAAATACCACACACTTCATCTGTCAATGTAGATTAAAAAATACCATACACTTTACCTGTCAATACAGCAGATTAGAAATACCACACACTTTATCTGTCAATGTAGATTAGAAATACCACACACTTTATCTGTCAATGTAGATTAAAAATACCACACACTTTATCTGTCAATACAACAGATTAGAAATACCACACACTTCATCTGTCAATGTAGATTAAAAATACCACACACTTTATCTGTCAATGTAGATTAAAAATACCACACACTTTATCTGTCAATACAGCAGATTAGAAATACCACACACTTTATCTGTCAATACAGCAGATTAGAAATACCACACACTTTGTTTGGCAGTACAGGAAATTAAAAAAATATTGCACACTATATTTTTAAAATAACAGATTTAAAAACACCACCCAATCTACGTGTCACAAGCATTTTCAGACTTGTCCTCTGATGAACATGGTATTTCCTCTGTATGGTAAGTTTCTATTCTTTTGCTTGAGGTTGTTGGATTATCTGCATCTACATTGTCACTTGTAGTACTAGTAATTGGCTTGCAGAACTGTCTAATATCGGAAAGTTTCAAACGCTTGCTTGTCATAATTGGAATCTGTTTCCCAGATGACTCAACAGGATAAAATACAGTCTTTATTGAAAAACTCTAACGTACAACGAACAAAGATAGAACAGAATGGATGTAGGACTGAAGTGTACAATGTATTTAAGTCGAACGCGCAAGCCTCACAGTGACTACCAAGCTGACTGACCGCCTGGGCATCGTTGGGACAATCATGTGTGCTAGTTACAACACAAGTAATTGCAAGTTTCTCGAAAAATACTTAACCAATCACAAATATATTATATTCCTGTTAAAGCTCATCAAACACGTTGTGATGTAATGTCTATAAGCACGTCTATTAAATAAAAACACCTAAACAAAAACTAGCAATACAATTCGGGTAGAGGCTTCAGGCCGTTAAACTCGCTCCTTTTGTCTTCTAATTATACAAGAAAATACAATATTTTTGCAATCTATGATAAGAAAATATATTGTTCTTTTACCATAAAGCACCAGCACTTTATTAGAGAGCGGTGATAATCTGAAATTTCATGGATTAATGAGGGCCACAAACACAGGTCTAATGAGCCCTGTTGTAAAATCCAGGTTCAGACTAAAAGGAGCGGAGGGGGGTAATGTAGGGCGCGTCTGGAACCGAGCGGCCGAACCTGTCGTTAACTGTACACTAAACGTACACAATGGTCAGCGACTTTGGCAGCTAAAGAGAGTAAGGCGTTCGACAATAAAACCGGTTAGACATGCATAAGAACAAATGGTGTAGGAAAACCGCACAATATACACATAAGATTGATGCAGCTACAAGCTACAAATGGCCTGCCAGATCTATATCACAGGAGTTTACGCTTGGGAGTAATATTTTCGAATTTCAAGCTCTGTTCAATCTGTTGTGATGAAAATTTTACTTAATCTTACACTACGTACAAGACGTAGGTAGATTCTGTGATAGTCCTTGCAAACATTGCATGTATACTTAGGCCTACTGACTGATACTAAGAACAATCGCTTAGAGCCTTAGATTGTAAAGCTTAGAAGCATGCCTGTATTAAAGATGTATATTTCGGCTACTGAAAAAGCCTACATCTAGGCCTAATTATGTAATTCGATTGGTAAGATCACAAGAACCACAAGAACAAACACACAGTTTGTAGGCCTGTGATGCAATAAAACAATTCAGCAGACCAAACTGCAGAAGGATGATTGTATGCACCATACCCCCCACCTAAAATGAAGGGGGGATTATACCCTCCATCTCTCCCAGGATCTACGCCCCTGTCTGGCAGTGCAACTGATGTTAAAATATCACACAATTTACTTGCCAATAGAGCAGATTAACCACACACTTTACCTGTAAATACAGCATACTTAAAAGTACACTGTATTTTATGTGAGAATACAACCAACATGCATACTCTTATCTGTCAATACAGCAGAGTTAAAATACGCCTTATTCTATATGACAGTACAATGGACTCAAAGCCCGAAATAAATCATGAAAGTGGTTGTAAAGTTAGCATAAAAAATAGTTCTATTGCAATACAGTAAGGTTTTGCATCTGTGTATATGTTTTCCTAAAAGTGTACATATTACAAATGTGTAGATATTCGACGTTACTTGATTATATCAATTGTATAATTGGCTGAATTACGTTGAAAAACCATGATACGATACGTGAAAATTACAACTGCAAGGAATATTAAACGGATAATTTGTTAGCAGGAAAATTGCTAGGATACACAACTTTCCTGTTTCCATAACTTACACCACAATTTCTTACTTTATATTACTTGCGTAATAACATTACATGAATTAAGTTGCGGGCATAATTTGCACTTTTTTTTCCCAAGTGAAATCAAATCCACTTTCCTCTTAACGAACCGATGGTTTTAATTAACCAACAGCCTATCCATCAACAAACTTCGTAGAAATTAACGACTTGCAGGTGAAGATTCAACCTCGTTTTTGTTTCGTTTAAATTCGCCAGCATTACAACTGTATTTAACGAATATTAAACTTATAATGGCTTTAGTGTTCATTAATTAACAGTAGAAAAGTTTTAAGAGTAACCCTAATTATTTAAGGAAACTATGCATGTTAATAGGAAGTTATTCTTCTGGTAAAAGAAACATTAGTCGTATAAACATGGGATCTTTTTATTAATACATTTCATTACTATATTAAGTATATATGAATACTTTAATTAAATTCATTACTAATTTTATTGTGAAACCTTTTGTAATGTCAATTTTTACCTCAAACAAATCTAGCTTCGTTTAGGCGCACTACGCTTAAATTAACATGTATTTCTTGTACATAATAAAGTTTGTGTGATTTATGTTTTATGTATATTTAAAGTTAAACATAAATATAAGATGTATAAAATAATAGATACCACCCATTTTGATACAGCATTTGATTTTATTGGATCAATTCTTGTACAAATATTTGCAACAAGGAGTTTAATTGCAGAAAATTGTGACTAGCTAAATTTTTTATATGAATCATTAAACAACCTACAACACAAAACGAAGATTTCAGAATGACACCGGTGTTCGAATTTTCAAATGTCTTTTTGGCGTTTATTCGTTCTTTGTCAATCTGATATAACATATACTGTAAGTTTTTTTCATTATGAATTATGTGAAACAATAGAAACAATATTTTGTAAAACTGTTTTGTAATAAATAAGTGTCAATATTTTTGTAAAACGCATACATGACACATAACCAGTTTGGTTATATACGTTATATCACTTGTTTTAGCTCTAGGGTTGTTTCCACCAGAAAATAATAATTGAAGTAGAGAAACTAAAAGGTCAATTGATTAAAACTTTCGAAGTATACGTTTTAAATTCAAAGCATTTACTCGATTTCTGTGATTCTTATCAGAAATCATTAATCGATTCATTACGGGGATAAACAAGGCTTAACGGACTACAGTAAGTTTAACTTTTATTTCTCGCTTTGAGTTTATTTACTGACTATATGTGTTATTTTATTACAAGTTACAGCCGTGTATAACAACTATAATCGTTAGGCCTAATCAAAGCATCTGCTCGTTTTTCGTGATGCCTATTGAGTCTTATTATTCATTATAATAATATGTCAGGCTTAACAAACAACAACAACAATTGTAATTTTTGCACTACTAGTTAGATTTACTGCTACTCCACACTTTCACGGCGGATTGAGTTAAAACAAATTTATGTACATACGTATTCTCATGTTAAGTACATAAAAATATTTGGTAAAAAGTAAAATTAATCCATGATGTAAACTAAATTAATAACTCATACGTAATTCATGTTGTTTGATTCTAAATCCTCTTAGTACCATTAAGTTTCGTTTGATATTTTGATGTTAATTCTCAAATCGAAAATATATAACAAAAATTTTATTATTTGATACCACAGAGTTATTACTGTTTTTTTCTTCACTCTACGAAATTACTCCTTCAATTATTACAAGTTATTTAACTTGTGTTCAGAATTTTAAAAACAAAGATTTTTTTTTTCTGGAATCAAAGTAATGAATTGAATGCCAAATATTTTTGAGACCAATTAACAAATATTATTTTTTCATGGTAGAATTTGAAAAGAGTATTTTGTCTGTTTTAAATTTCGCGCAAAGCTATACGAGGGCTATCTGCGCTAGACGTCCCTAATTTAAGAGTGTAAGACTAGAGGGAAGGCAGCTAGTCATCATCACCTACCGCTAACTCTTGGGCTACTCTTTTACCAATGAATAGTGGGATTGATCGTCACATTATAACGCCCTCACGGCTGAAAGGCGAGTATGTTTGGTGCGATGGGGATTTGAACCCGCGACCATTAGATTACAAGTCAAATGTATTAACCTACCTGAGCATGCCGGGCCATCAAGTAAGAGTAAGGAACAGAATGTTACACAATAACCACAAAAACAAGGATGTATATTAGTATTTTCAAAGGTAACCCATGTAGTTTCATTCAGGGTCTTGAAATAAATTATTATTGAATTAATACCGCAATCTTTAACTGATTTGTTCAGCTATATTATGTAGACTGAGGTGTACCTGATAAATGGCTCCCAAAGCACCTTGTTGCTTCGGTTTCCCATTGTCAAACAACATTTTATTTATTGCACACACCAACTAAATATTTCTTCTATATCAAAGGAATATAGCAATAGTTCAAAATGATATCTTGTACAAATAGGTGTATAAGGACATCCGTTGAAACTTTGACGAAAACTAAAACTGCAAAAGACGTTTGATATTAGTCTGTTGCATCTTCCTCTTTTAAAAAAAAAACTTTTGGTTTTAGTATTAACGGAACTATGTCCACAAATATTTGAAACACCTGCATATTGATAAACGAAGATAAAGTTAGCTGAGTACGTTATATTAATAGGACTGACTGTACAACTTCACAAATTTAAAATCCGTACAGCTACGTCCAGCATTATTCTATCTGATGATCATAGATAATAACCCTGAAACAAAGGTTTAAGTTACAAGAACTTCCAGCGTAAGACTGTAAAGTCCAAAGCACAGCACTAGTTCCTGTCAAGTCCACAGCACAGCACTAGTTCCTGTAAAGTCCAAAGCACAACACTAGTTCCTGTCAAGTCCAAAGCACAGCACTAGTTCCTGTCAAGTCCAAAGCACAGCACTAGTTCCTGTCAAGTCCAAAGCACAGCACTAGTTCCTGTCAAGACCAAAGCACAGCACTAGTTCCTGTCAAGTCCAAAGCACAACACTAGTTCCTGTCAAGTCCAAAGCACAGCACTAGTTCCTGTCAAGTCCAAAGCACAGCATTAGTTCCTGTAAAGTCCAAAACACAGCATTAGTTCCTGTCAAGTCCAAAGCACAGCACTAGTTCCTGTCAAGTTCAAAGCACAGCACTAGTTCCTGCAAGCTTTTCAAAATTAATTCAGTGTACGATGATGATGATTTCCCAGTGGACTTTTCAACATGTTTACCGTATAGAAATTCATTGATCGGTATGACTTCGTATGGAGCAACATGAATACCCAATTCATTCTCTTGCTGATTGAGGTATACGGCGGTTGAACGAGAGGTCTGACCAGATAGATGCTTATCTAGGAGGACTCTTACCTTTTTTGTTTCGTTTTCAGATGGAAATTCTTTGCAATATATTGTGTATTGTTGTCGAGACACATTTTGCCTCTGAACTCTGTGTTCGTTGATTCTCACCTATTGCAAGAAATGGCGTGTTTTGTTTACCATAGTTAAAGTACGATTGTTGGTTTCTTGGTAGGTGATTCTGGTTTCTTTAGTTGATCCATATTCTTTTGCTTTCTAATTCCACTAAGTACAAGGGATATGCCAATCTAAACACATATTTAAAATCTGACTTTATGAAAGACTTTTACATACCCTTTACAAGAGTGATTAGGTTTTGGTGGCATCACACTACCTACAAAAGAATGTCAAAATGTAGTTCTTGTACATTCCGTTCCTCTGTGACTTTGGCGTGTTGGTAAATTATACATTCAAAATCATTTTAATATAATATACTCAGCAAATTATCTTTGCAAATCAGTAATCTCTGTCCACGTGCGCAAGCGCACTTGTATATAAGAGTGACAGGTGTGACGTGATTTCAACATAAGTTGTTGGTGAAATAGTGACGTTGTGCGTCTCTAAAGAACTTAAGTTTGTATTGAATTTCACGTAAAGCCACACGAGGGCTATCTGCGCTAGCCGTCCCTAATTTAGCAGTGTAAGACTAGAGGGAAGGCAGTTAGTATTACCACCCACCACCAACTCTTGGGCTACCTTTTTACCAACGATTAGTGGGATTGACCGTTACTTTATAACGCCCCCACGGCTGAAAGGGCGAGCATGTTTGGTGCGACGGAGACTCAAACCCGCGATCCTCAGCTTACGAGTCAAGCGCCTTAACCACCTGGCCATGCTTTGCCGAACCTAAATGACACGTATATATAATATGAATCTACACATTTTCTTTGGTAAAATGAAAGGTCACATCAAATAGCAAGATATTTTATACTATATTTGAATTTTAATCTTAGTTACGTAAAAAGAGATTGATGAATCAAAACACGTGAGTTAGTTCCTTGTGTAATACGAACCTTTCCACTAAACACAACACTTTAGTAAGAATATCTGTGCTTCTACCTGGCTAAAGTAAAGAAACTGGAGATATTGAAACTTGACGGTTTACAGTGAAATATACTCACACCCAAAATACTACAATGGAACTCTGAAACGTTGTTCATCACGCTTTATATTTACACAGAAATTTAAAATTTATCGTGAAACACAGTCAGGATAGGTGGAATAAAAAATTTATACAGCATACAATGCATAATTCAGTTTGAAAACACGACAACAATTTTTGTGGATACGTTAGGACCTGTGGATAAAGACAGCAACACAGAAGGTGCAAAGTAGCCAGAAAAAACCTCTTACCGCAGCTGGAAAAGAAAAGAAAAACACCATGTTTAAAATGATGTATTTGTTGAAGGAAGAAAAACAAAAATTTTGATTTGATTCACTCTGAAAATAATATCGTTTTTGGTCATATTTCAAGCTCTTAGACGAAAAAAATTATGTGTATGTCTAAAGTGAGCATTGTAAATTGAGAACCTTTGTAATGATTTAACACTTTTCATGGTCCTAAGTACGTTCTTACTGCACATTGATAAACGTTTCAGTTCCATTCATTCCTTACACACGTTGAAGTAACATGGCACATTTATATTCGACATAATATGAACTTGATTTCCACATTATAAATAGTTATTACAAATAATTATTTATCTGCGAAAGTTTTAAAACTTACAAGCAATACTGAGTAATTTATCTGGTATGCAGCTAAATCGATGGCTCACGATGAGCAAACTAATTCTGAGTGGACATTATTACGGTTCGCTTAAGTTAACTAGCTATTTATTTTTGATGTCTTCACGTCGCTTACAAGCTGATTTTTTACAAAGATATTTAACATCCTCGTAGAAATACTAACGTCCCAAGTTAATTCACTGAAGTTAAACGGTGTTATGTTCCAAATCTACAAACGTTCCAGGTTAAGGATCTATATTCCCCAGTTAATAAGTTTCCGAGGTTTACAGTATACTGACTATATCAGACCGAACAATATTATCCTGTCTCTCTGCGAGTTGCAGTTTATAACTATTAGAGTGAGGTTCTCGAAAGTTTAGTTGGTAATAATAGTCGAAGACACATTTTGTACAACATGTAGTGTTGGTTCATACACTCGAGAACCTTCAATAAATTTGGAGACAGACGGGAATTTCGCAATACACGTTTAACAATATAAGTTACACACATTTCTAATTATATGTTAAAGTGAAACACGTATAGATATTAATATAACTGTCAGGGGGAGCTCTTTGTAACCTTACAGCTGTTTTTATTTCCTTATAATGTAAACGGTGATTAAAGAAAGGCAAAGTTCGAACAATAAATACCATAGTACAAAATGATTATATAAATGCATTATAAAACTCCACAAAAACCCTTATACTAAGCCTTTAGAAACAGCCCAATAACATTACAATAAACATTACATAACAGAACACTCATTGTGCATGTTTGGTAAATAAGATGTTTTTTTGAGCAACACGTTACAATGAATCTATCCATAACCGTTAGTTGAAGTTATATGATATATAAAAGTATTTGGATTACCTCAGAAATTTCGATAAAATATTAATTATTTTACGTATTAATGGGAAACTATCGTCTTTTGTTATATGTCAAACACATTGTGAAATTTTTATTAACTGCAATCACCGAGAAACAAGTGTTCCAAGAACCTGTTAACATTCCGTGTCGGTCTTGTCATGAGAACCAACACTATCCTTTTGTTATGGACGGTCCCTTAGGTACATCTTGAGAAAAACGATAAGAGAGAACACGACAGCACTATTTTGTTGAAAGGTACTTACAATGAAATCAGTTAGTGATAAAAAAACACCTTGTCGATTTCACGTGATTTCTTTCGACAGATTCTTATGCCAAATCATATGTTTTGATGCAACCATAAAAAAGCTACTCTTTTGTTTAAATAGAAAATCAAATCAAAGAAGGTGTACCTTCTAGTATGAAACTGGAAATTAGAAACACTTGTGTTTAAATTTTTAAGATTAATCTAAATTGATTCAACAAATGTGAAAATGAGGTACATATAATAGTTCGTAATCTCAGTTATACAAGAGCTCTATACAGACTAATCATAGTAAACTACAATAAAACAATCGACGTTAGTTCTCGAGACAGATGGAAAGTAAAACCTCTGTTAACCAAAAATATTGACAAACGAACTTTCGTCTGTGCACCACTATAAATTCTCTCTCTCAAGTAGGTAAAATTTTATTATACCGTTCATGGAAATTAGAGGAAGTACAGATAAGTAATAAGAGGAAGAACAGATAAGTAATAAGAGGAAGTACAGATAAGTAATAAGAGGAAGTACAGAAAGTTAAGGTATTAAAAGAAAAATCGGTGCTGTTTCTTTAGAATCAGACATTTTCTGAAGTATTACAGACACTTTAAGTTTCTATTTCTAACTTTTTGTAATACAGTGTTGTTAGTCGATCTCATGTGAATTTATTGCTACTTATTAGAGTGAATATTGGGAATTTTATAGTTGCACAAAAGACGTTATAACATTAAAGAACATCATGGAGGTAAACGAATATAGATAAATATATAAATATAGATAAATATATAAATATATAACGTCTCGAAGTCGTTTAAATTATTTTCTTCCGAAACTAATGTGTCACTATTTCTGTTTTCTAGAATTGTGTTCAGTATTTAAAAGTTTATCTGTTTTTTTCTTAATTTGACAGTCTCTCAGGACTTGGGCTTTACGTTCTAATCATGTGAATTGGATAATGTCAAAATAAGTTAAAAACTTCAAACAAAAATCACGTAGGTTTTCAATCCCACTTCTCTGAATTGGTAATAAGGCTTCAGGAATGTTATTTGTAAAGTTATGATTATATTTCAATATAAACTTTTCCACACCAAGAAGAAAGGATGGTAAATTAGTTTTGAAATGTAATTTAATATCCTGGTGAAGAAAGCGTGGCTTATCGATTGTTTCATTTTGTTTGGGGCTTACATGCTAGAAACTTAAAGGAAGATAGATACATGGCTGCGGTTTATCCTAACCATGTTCGTGTGCTCTTTGTTAATACACACTTGTCAAAGATGGCAACTGATTTCCGTAAGAACGACGATATTTCCGGTAGGTTTTCAAGGAATTGAAAAGTATTTTTGTTGTCGAAGGATGGCGCTGCTTAATAAGGTCGCTCAACAGAAGCATCTAATCAGCGAGTGCTAAGGGTGGATATGAAAGTTTGCTGTTACTCAATAATGTGAGTGTTTCATAGACTGTGTACAAAACTGATATCTACATAATCAGTGGAAGACGATTAAAGTGAATTAAAGTAGATAAGAAAAAGACAAGACTTGGTGGCCAAAAGTGTCTTTTTGAGATTTCCCTAGTGGCACATTTACTAATTAAACTTGTCAAAGAACGGACTTCACACACACACACACACACTAACAAACAACGTATTTATAATTTATACTGCGTTTTCATTTTTAATGTGTGTTTAATTAAACGTTCAACTTTATTTACAATAAAATTAGAGACGTACTGAAAATATATCTTTACCTTTGTTAGAAGTTGTAAGTCCTGAAATATAAAAGAAAATACAGTTAGCTTACGAAGTCCAAAGAAACAAACGTTTACTTCTAAGCATTTAAGAACGATATAATTACATCTACTACAGCTCAAATCCACCTTTCATGCGAACCTTAATTATAAGAGACTTAGGAGAAGTTTATTTAAAAAACTTGTTAAATTAATTTATGGAATGTTTGTCGCATCATCTTGTAAGTTTCCTGTTGTCAGGTGTGAAATATTTTAATTAAAGACGATGGAGAATCCAGTCAAAATGTATAATCCTCGCAGTCCTCAATCAAATAAGTGTAAGTGATGTATATTGAGGTGTTGTGAATCAAATACCTGTAAGTGATGTATATTGAGGTGTTGTGAATCAAATAACTGTAAGTGATGTATATTGAGGTGTTGTGAATCAAATACCTGTAGGTGATGTATATTGAGGTGTTGTGAATCAAATAACTGTAAGTGATGTATATTGAGGTGTTGTGAATCAAATACCTGTAGGTGATGTATATTGAGGTGTTGTGAATCAAATAACTATAAGTGATGTATATTGAGGTGTTGTGAATCAAATAACTGTAAGTGATGTATAATAAGGTGTTGTGAATCAAATACCTGTAAGTGATGTATATTGAGGTGTTGTGAATCAAATAACTGTAAGTGATATAGATTGAGGTGTTGTGAATCAAATACCTGTAAGTGATGTATATTGAGGTGTTGTGAATCAAATACCTGCAAGTGATGTATATTGAGGTGTTGTGAATCAAATAACTGTAAGTGATATAGATTGAGGTGTTGTGAATAAAATAACTGTAAGTGATACAGATTGATGTGTTATAAGTCTATTCTATCACAATATTACTGAAGTTCTTGAAGACCATACCTTTCTAAACGTTTGTTACTGATGTATACTAACAACATCACTTTGAGCTACATTTAGTGATTTAAATAAAGATTACCAAAATAACTACAAAAACAACAGTTGAAGTTATAAATATCCAAGTATTACTATGAAATGTCAGCTTAATTGTAGGTATTGGTTGTTGAATGTATTATCATTATTTTTCCAATATATACATAGGTATAATGTTTTATATGTTTGCCGAAAGTCTATAAAACTGTTAAAAGTTATATACAACACCAATAGTACCTTTCTGGAAACTACATTCAAGGTACACAAAGAAAAAACACCTTCACGCGTTTTTGAACACTTTAAACCAAATAAACACAACATAACTATAGAAAACACCCAGATATTAAGTAGGGAAACAAATATAAACAAACACAATATCAAAGAAACCCTACTTATACAGTAACTAAAACCAAAATTAAACCAATGTAAAGGAACACATTTATACCTATACTAATTAATAACCTAACATCCACCTGCAACGCCCCCTACAATCCCGTACCCGTTCATATTCTCGTCCCTAAGACATTTGTCCGTCAACGGTCACATTCAAACTCTCTCTTTCTTAATCTGAAGATGACCTTGGAAGGTCGAAACGTTGTTCTGTCCTTATTAATAAAATGTTAATATCCATACCAGCCGTTCTGAGATACAGAAGCGCCATCTATTTTGTAATCCATAGTGTACCACTAACTTTCGTAGAATCACCTCTCCACTGACTGTTGATAATGATGTTTCCTGATGATGTGAGTCTTTCGTCACCTTTACATTGACTATTGGTAATGATGTTTCCTGATGATGTAAATCTTTCTTCACCTTTATACTGACTATTGGTAATGATGTTTTCTGATGATGTAAGTCTTTCTTCACCTTTATACTAACTGTTGGTAATGATGTTTCCTGATGATGTAAATCTTTCTTCACCTTTATGCTGACTGTAGGTAATGATGTTTCCTGATGATGTAAATCTTTCTTCACCTTTATACTGACTGTAGGTAATGATATTTCCTGATGATGTAAGTCTTTCTTCACCTTTATACTAACTGTTGGTAATGATGTTTCCTGATGATGTAAATCTTTCTTCACCTTTATACTGACTGTAGGTAATGATGTTTCCTGATGATGTAAATCTTTCTTCACCTTTATACTGACTGTTGGTAATGATGTTTCCTGATGATGTAAATCTTTCTTCACCTTTATACTGACTGTTGGTAATGATGTTTCCTGATGATGTAAGTCTTTCTTCACCTTTCTACTAACTGTTGGTTATGATGTTTTCTGATGATGTAAGTCTTTCTTCACCTTTCTACTAACTGTTGGTAATGATGTTTCCTGATGGTGTAAATCTTTCTTCACCTTTATACTGACTGTTGGTAATGATATTTCCTGATGATGTAAGTCTTTCTTCACCTTTATACTAACTGTTGGTAATGATGTTTCCTGATGATGTAAATCTTTCTTCACCTTTATACTGACTATTGGTAATGATGTTTCCTGATGATGTAAGTCTTTCTTCACCTTTCTACTAACTGTTGGTAATGATGTTTCCTGATGGTGTAAATCTTTCTTCACCTTTATACTGACTGTTGGTAATGATGTTTCCTGATGATGTAAGTCTTTTTTCACCTTTATACTGACTGTAGGTAATGATGTTTCCTGATGATGTAAATCTTTCTTCACCTTTATATTGACTGTAGGTAATGATATTTCCTGATGATGTAAGTCTTTCTTCACCTTTATACTAACTGTTGGTAATGATGTTTCCTGATGATGTAAATCCTTCTTCACCTTTATACTGACTGTAGGTAATGATATTTTCTGATGATGTAAGTCTTTCTTCATCTTTATACTAACTTTTAGTAATGATGTTTCCTGATGATGTAAATCTTTCTTCACCTTTATACTGACTGTAGGTAATGATGTTTCCTGATTATGTAAATCTTTCTTCACCTTTATACTGACTGTAGATAATGATGTTTCCTGATGATGTAAACCTTTCTTCACCTTTATACTGACTGTAGCTAATGATGTTTCCTGATGATGTAAATCTTTCTTCACCTTTATATTGACTGTAGGTAATGATGTTTCCTGATGATGTAAGTCTTTCTTTACCTTTATACTAACTGTTGGTAATGATGTTTTCTGATGATGTAAGTCTTTCTTTACCTTTATACTGACTGTAGGTAATGATGTTTCCTGATGATGTAAATCTTTCTTCACCTTTATACTGACTGTTGGTAATGATATTTCCTGATGATGTAAGTCTTTCTTCACCTTTCTACTAACTGTTGGTTATGATGTTTTCTGATGATGTAAGTCTTTCTTCACCTTTCCACTAACTGTTGGTAATGATATTTCCTGATGATGTAAATCTTTCTTCACCTTTCTACTAACTGTTAGTAATGATGTTTCCTGATGATGTAAATCTTTTTCACCTTTCTCCTAACTGTTGGTTATGATGTTTTCTGATGATGTAAGTTTTTCTTCACCTTTCTACTAACTGTTAGTAATGATGTTTCCTGGTGATGTAAATCTTTTTCACCTTTATACTGACTGTTGGTAATGATGTTTTCTGATGATCTAAATTTTTCTTCATTTTATAGTATCCAGCGTAATGCACTTTTCTCGATAATTTATTTATGAATATCAAAACATTAGAACTTTGTGTTTTATAGTTCGCTCTGCTGACTTTATAACTAACTATTCGATGTTGCTTTCAAAGTACTGAAAATCCCCAGTTGTATAGCTGTAACGATTCCTTGTAACAGCTGTATAGCTCTAACGATTCCTTGTAACAGCTGTATAGCTCTAACGATTCCTTATAACAGTTTTATAGCTCTAACGATTCTTTATAACAGTTTTATAGCTCTAACGATTCCTTATAACAGCTGTATAGCTCTAACGATTCCTTATAACAGTTGTATAGCTCTAACGATTCCTTATAACAGCTGTATAGTTCTAACGATTTCTTATAACAGCTGTACAGCTCTAACGATTCCTTATAACAGTTGTATAGCTCTTACGATTCCTTATAACAGTTGTATAGCTCTAACGATTCCTTGTAACAGCTGTATAGCTCTGGCGATTCTTTGTAACAGCTGTATAGCTCTAACGATTCCTTATAACAGTTGTATAGCTCTAACGATTCCTTGTAACAGTTGTATAGCTCTAACGATTCCTTATAACAGATGTAATTTTCGCAGTTTATAGACGTACAAATGTGTTTCATGGTTCAAAGATCTACATGTGAAATATTTTATGAAGTCCAACATATGTACAGACACAATAACTTAAGGTTTATTACAAGCCTGAAATTAGTTTTAAGTTTATTTGAAGTGTGTTGTTTGCCCAATGTTAACAAAGAGGTTTTAATGAGTTTTAGGTGGCGAAAAGTTCAAAT
Source organism: Tachypleus tridentatus (assembly GCF_004210375.1). NCBI lineage: Eukaryota > Metazoa > Arthropoda > Merostomata > Xiphosura > Limulidae > Tachypleus > Tachypleus tridentatus. The sequence continues at coordinate 2,238,861 of NC_134837.1, read as the reverse complement.
AGCAAAGCTAAGTTACTGTTATAATCACAACAGACAAAATTAATATATCGTATTATCATTAATGTGTCGTATTATCCAACTAAAACTAATTATGAAATAAGCACGATTGTAAACTTAAACCAATATAATAAAGTGAAAGTCTAATCATCATGATTGGTCTTATTTCAGTTTAAATAACGTGTGTGTTTTTCTTATAGCAAAGCCACAAAAGGCTATCTGCTCAGCCCACCGAGGGGAATCGAACCCCTTATTTTAGTGTTGTAAATCCGGAGACATACCGCTGTACTAACGGGGACGTTTAAAAAACGTTTTTTACATCTGTAATAACGGAGATAAAACTTTGAGATAATTTGTTCTTCGTTCTTTGTCTGTTTTAGTACAATCCTATCTTAAACAATTCTTTGTGTTACCTTACTAATTTAAAGGTAAATGCATTTTCTTATCACGACCGTTTATATTTTCATGTCTGCTTTATTTACTGGCGGGTTAGTTGTAAGTTTACGGACTTATAACGCCTTATCAAGGTTTGTGTCCCGCGAGAGACACAAAATATAACTAAAAGTTTCTTTGTTCTCAAAAGGCAAGGAAATTTTGTTGTTTCTTTAACATCAATTATGAAGGTCTCTTAATAACAAATATTGTTATTAGATTCATAATCGTAACTTATATCTCTATATTTTAGCAGATAATAGATCAAAGATTCCTCTGTGAACCACCTGCTCGGACAGTGGTAAATCTACGGATTTACAACGATAGAATCAGCGGTTCGATTCACTCTGTGGACACAGCAGATAGCCCGATGTGGCTTTGCTATAAGAAGACATACACTCGTCCGTTAAACTTTAAAATCCGAAATGTTTTTAGCACGACTTTGTAGTGCTGTTCATTAGGCTACTATGTGCAACACAGTGGCACAGCGGTATGTCTGCGACTCGAATCGTTAGAAATCAGGTTTCGACATCCTCGGTTGGCAGAGCACAGATAGCCCATTGCGAAATTTGTGCTTAATTTCAAACGCAAACAAACGATCCAATGTTTTTTGTATAATTTATATGTTCGTGCACAAAGTTGCATAAAGGACCAATCTGCGCAATCTGATAAAGTACAGAGCTCACTACCTCACTTTAGTTACTAAGAGTGGCTATGAATCTTATAAAACATCCACATCTTGAAGTGGGGAGATGGCTCACTACCACACTTTAATTACTAAAAGTGGCTATCAATCTATATAACACATCCACATCTTGAAGTGGCAAGAGGGCTCACTACCTCACTTTAGTTACTAACAGTGGCTATCAATCTAATAACACATCCACATCTTGAAGTGGGGAGATGGCTCACTACCACACTTTAATTACTAAAAGTGGCTATCAATCTTATAACACATCCACATCTTGAAGTGGGGAGATGGCTCACTACCACACTTTAATTACTAAAATTGGCTATCAATCTATATAACACATCCACATCTTGAAGTTGGGAGATGGCTCACTACCACACTTTAGTTACAAACAGTGGCTATCAATCGTATAACACATCCACATCTTGAAGTGGGGAGAGGGCTCACTACCACACTTTAGTTACTAAGAGTGGCTATCAATCTTATAACACATCCACATCTTGAAGTGGGGAGATGGCTCACTACCACACTTTAGTTACTAACAGTGGCTATCAATCTTATAACACATCCACATCTTGAAGTGGGGAGATGGCTGGGGAGAGGGCTTACTACCACACTTTAGTTACAAACAGTGGCTATCAATCGTATAACACATCCACATCTTGAAGTGGGAGATGGCTCACTACCACACTTTAGTTACAAACAGTGGCTATCAATCTTATAACACATCCACATCTTGAAGTGGGAGATGGCTCACTACCACACTTTAGTTACTAAGAGTGGCTATCAATCTTATAACACATCCACATCTTGAAGTGGGGAGATGGCTCACTACCACACTTTAGTTACTAACAGTGGCTATCAATCTTATAACACATCCACATCTTGAAGTGGGAAGAGGGCTCACTGCCACACTTTAGTTACTAACAGTGGCAATCAATCTATATAACACATCCACATCTTGAAGTGGGGAGATGGCTGGGGAGAGGGCTTACTACCACACTTTAGTTACAAACAGTGGCTATCAATCGTATAACACATCCACATCTTGAAGTGGGGAGATGGCTCACTACCACACTTTAGTTACAAACAGTGGCTATCAATCTTATAACACATCCACATCTTGAAGTGGGGAGAGGGCTCACTACCACACTTTAGTTACTAAGAGTGGCTATCAATCTTATAACACATCCACATCTTGAAGTGGTGAGAGGGCTCACTACCACACTTTAGGTACTAACAGTGGCTATCAATCTTATAACACATCCACATCTTGAAGTGGGGAGATGGCTCACTACCACACTTTAGTTACTAACAGTGGCTATCAATCTTATAACACATCCACATTTTGAAGTGGGAAGAGGGCTCACTGCCACACTTTAGTTACTAACAGTGGCAATCAATCTATATAACACATCCACATCTTGAAGTGGGGAGATGGCTGGGGAGAGGGCTCACTACCACACTTTAGTTACTAAGAGTGGCTATCAATCTTATAACACATCCACATCTTGAAGTGGGGAGAGGGCTCACTACCACACTTTAGTTACTAAGAGTGGCTATCAATCTTATAACACATCCACATCTTGAAATGGGGAGAGGGCTCACTACCACACTTTAGGTACTAACAGTGGCTATCACTCTTATAACACATCCACATCTTGATGTGGGGAGAGGGCTCATTACCACACTTTAGTTACTAACAGTGGCTATCAGTCGTATAACACATCCACATCTTGAAGTGGGGAGATGGCTCACTACCACACTTTAGTTACTAACAGTGGCAATCAATCTTATAACACATCCACATCTTGAGCGCGATTTTATTTATTGGGGCAGTTGGATAATCAGGATGATTTATACCCCGAGTTTGATAATCATGATGATTTATACCTTCAATTTGATTATTAGAATGATTTTCCCTCGAGTTTGATAATCAGGATGATTTATACCCCTAGTTTGATAATCAGGGTGATTTATACCTCGAGTTTGATAGTCAGGATGATTGATACCCCGAGTTTGATAATCAGGATGATTTATACCTTCAGTTTGATATTAAGGAAGATTTATACCCCGAGTTTTATAATCAGGATAATTTATACCTTCAGTTTGATATTAAGGATAATTTGTACCTTGAATTTCATAATCAGCATGATTTATATTTCGAGTTTGATAATCAGGATGATTTATACCTCGAGTTTGATAAACATGATGATTTATACCTTCAGTTTGATAATAAGGATGATTTATACCTCGAGTTTGATACTCAGGATGATTTATACCTTCAATTTGATAATAAGAATGATTTATACCCCGAGTTTGATATTCAGGATGATTTATACCTTCAGTTTGATAATAAGGATGATTTGTACCTCGAGTTTGATAATCATGATGATTTATACCCCGACTTTGATAATCAGGATGATTTGTACCTCGAATTTGATAATCAGGATGATTTATACCCCGAGTTTGATAATAAGGATGATTTATACCTCGAGTTTGATAATAAGGATGATTTATATCTCGAGTTTGATAATAAGGATGATTTATACCTCGAGTTTGATAATCATGATGATTGATACCTTCAGTTTGATAATAAGGATGATTTATACCTCGAGTTTGATAATCATGATGATTGATACCTTCAGTTTGATAATAAGGATGATTTATACCTCGAGTATGAAAATAAGGATGATTTATACCTCGAGTATGAAAATAAGGATGATTTATGCCTCGAGTTTGATACTCAGGATGATTTATATCTCGAGTTTGATAATCATGATGATTGATACCTTCAGTTTCATAATAAGGATGATTTATACCTCGAGTTTGATAATCATGATGATTGATACCTTCAGTTTGATAATAAGGATGATTTATACCTCGAGTTTTATAATCAGGATGATTTTATACCTCGAGTTGAAATGAACCCGTGAATGAATAAGTTGTATTTTTCTCTGAAAAAAATCCATTTGTTTGTTTTAATTGTGTCATATTGGCATCTGTACACTTTTATGTTGGAACAAATATGATAGAAAATATGGTCTATATATTCTAATACCTAGTAAAGTTTTACCATCATCGGTGAATTAAGGAATGTATGCATTGAAAAATAAATACCTGTGTAAAAGGATATTTCTTTGGACACTTTGTAATCTGTTTCTGGGATACACACTTCACATTCCAGAACTGTTTCATCTCTTTTTGGTAAATTACCTTGATGCAGTATTCCACTAAGCCAGATGGAGTAAAGATCTGTTGTTATGTTAATGTATTTTTTAGAAGCCTGGAGCCATGTTTGTTTCGTAAACCTCGGGATGATTAGTCTGAAAGAGATCTCGGGTCGAGGGTATAAACCACTCGCTTCACAAGATACATAGTTTTCTACATTCGAAACTTCGTTTTGAGAGATGGAAAATTTCTTTGCTGGGGCTAGAGATGAAATAAAAGAAGGAGAAATACACAATGAGTTTATGGATAGAATCTAACGTAAGTATAAAACAACACACACTACGTAACAAAACACATGTAGGTCTGTCTACACCTAAATCATAATACTTACAATACACAACGTGTTTATGGATGGAATCTGACGTAGGTATAAAACAACACACACTACGTAACAAAACACATGTAGGTCTGTCTACACCTAAATCATAATACTTACAATACACAACGTGTTTATGGATGGAATCTAACGTAAGTATAAAACAACACACACTACGTAACAAAACACATGTAGGTCTGTCTACACCTAAATCATAATACTTACAATACACAATGTGTTTATGGATGGAATCTAACGTAAGTATAAAACAACACACACTACGTAACAAAACACATGTAGGTCTGTCTACACCTAAATCATAATACTTACAATACACAATGTGTTTATGGATGGAATCTAACGTAAGTATAAAACAACACACACTACGTAACAAAACACATGTAGGTCTGTCTACACCTAAATCATAATACTTACAATACACAATGTGTTTATGGATGGAATCTAACGTAAGTATAAAACAACACACACTACGTAACAAAACACATGTAGGTCTGTCTACACCTAAATCATAATACTTACAATACACAATGTGTTTATGGATGGAATCTAACGTAAGTATAAAACAACACACACTACGTAACAAAACACATGTAGGTCTGTTTACACCTCAATCATAATACTTACAATACACAATGTGTTTATGGATGGAATCTAACGTAAGTATAAAACAACACACACTACGTAACAAAACACATGTAGGTCTGTCTACACCTAAATCATAATACTTACAATACACAATGTGTTTATGGATGGAATCTAACGTAAGTATAAAACAACACACACTACGTAACAAAACACATGTAGGTCTGTCTACACCTAAATCATAATACTTACAATACACAATGTGTTTATGGATGGAATCTAACGTAAGTATAAAACAACACACACTACGTAACAAAACACATGTAGGTCTGTCTACACCTAAATCATAATACTTACAATACACAACGTGTTTATGGATGGAATCTAACGTAAGTATAAAACAACACACACTACGTAACAAAACACATGTAGGTCTGTCTACACCTAAATCATAATACTTACAATACACAAAGTGTTTATGGATGGAATCTAACGTAAGTATAAAACAACACACACTACGTAACAAAACACATGTAGGTCTGTCTACACATAAATCATAATACTTACAATACACAATGTGTTTATGGATGGAATCTAACGTAAGTATAAATCAACACACATTACGTAACAAAACACATGTAGGTCTGTCTACACCTAAATCATAATACTTACAATACACAATGTGTTTATGGATGGAATCTAACGTAAGTATAAAACAACACACACTACGTAACAAAACACATGTAGGTCTGTCTACACCTAAATCATAATACTTACAATACACAATGTGTTTATGGATGGAATCTAACGTAAGTATAAAACAACACACACTACGTAACAAAACACATGTAGGTCTGTCTACACCTAAATCATAATACTTACAATACACAACGTGTTTATGGATGGAATCTAACGTAAGTATAAAACAACACACACTACGTAACAAAACACATGTAGGTCTGTCTACACCTAAATCATAATACTTACAATACACAATGTGTTTATGGATGGAATCTAACGTAAGTATAAAACAACACACACTACGTAACAAAACACATGTAGGTCTGTCTACACATAAATCATAATACTTACAATACACAATGTGTTTATGGATGGAATCTAACGTAAGTATAAATCAACACACATTACGTAACAAAACACATGTAGGTCTGTCTACACCTAAATCATAATACTTACAATACACAATGTGTTTATGGATGGAATCTAACGTAAGTATAAAACAACACACACTACGTAACAAAACACATGTAGGTCTGTCTACACCTAAATCATAATACTTACAATAGACAAACATTCTCTGATCGTAATACAATAGACAAACATTCTCTGATCATAACACTTACAATACACAATCATTCTCTGGTTACGTTGATCGTGAGCAGCCAAAGACATCACCTGACAGGTGTATTTTCCACTTATTTCTAACGTAGGTCGTAGAATATAGAGGGCCCGATAGTAGAAGTACGGATCTGGGGAATTGACTTTGTACGAAAGATCCAGTTTACCGTCCAACATTGAAGATATGTGTCGAGAGTCCAGTTTTGGAATCCACTGGTATATGGGTTCGAGATTGTCATTGAAGAACCATTTCACCACTAATCGGAGGTCATTTGACGTGTAGTTATACTCACAATCTAAGATCACGTGATCTGTCCCGTTCTCCACTGCACGTGGTACCGAGAGTCGAATAATCTTCACAGCTTGTGTAGCTGTTAAACAAAAAAAAATAAATACATGTATCTATTTTAATTAATTATTCGTTACGTAAATAAACCATTTAAATTTAAGGATGCCTCTCAAAGGCTCAGTGGTATGCTTGAGGACTTATAACACTGAAAACCGTGATTCGATGCTCTTGGTGGGCACATTACAGCCAGCCCATTGTGTTGTTTAACTCTAAACAGATTTAGTGAGAAGATTAAAATCTTATCTTATGTGTATCTGCTTTTCTTCCGTTCAGTTCGTTCTTGGCGACAAAACAGGTGAAGATATTAGCGTCTGTAAAACCTTCTGATGAAAATGTGAATTTCCATTTTACATAATACGTTTTACGTATAATATATATGTTGTTAAGTTTGTTAACTTTAATAAACCTAAACTGTTTTGCTTCTCTATGATAAACCACCAGTGAAGAAAAATCTGAATATAAGTTTTTAAACATCGAAGATTTTAATGTTTAGAACAATGTATCCGTTTTTAGTGCGTTTGAAGAATGCGAGTGTGTGTTTACTTATAGTAAAACCATACCGGGCTATCTGCTGAGTCCACAGAGGAGAATTGAACCTCTGATTTTAGCAATGTAAATCCATAGACCTCTCACTGTACCAGCGGGGAACTTGAAAACGCAGTTTAAAGATGTTAAAATTCATTATTCTTTGTTTGGCCTGGTAATCACTCATCCTTTCAGCCATTGGGGTGTTACTATTTGAGGGCTAATCCCATCTTTCATTGGCGACAGAGTAGTCCACAGATTGCCGGTGGGTGATGTTGGTTCGCGGCTTTTCGTCTATTCCATCATTTCTAAATTTTGAAAGTCCAGTACAAATAACTCTCGAGGTTTGCGCGAAATTCAACGAACAAACGAATTTTCTCACTGTCTACGTTCTGGAACCAGGATGGTTAGGGCGCTTGACTCTTAATCTGAGGGTCGCGGGTTCGAATCCCCGTCACACCAAACATGCTCGCCCTTCTAGCCGTGGGGGCGTTAAACACGTCACGGTCAATCACACTATTTGTTGGTAACAGAGTAGCCCCAGAGTTGGTAGTGGGTGGTGAAAACTAGCTGCCTTCTCTGTAGCCTTACACTGCTAAATTATGATTGGCTCACTCAAATAACTCTCGTGTAGCTTTCGCGAAGTTAAAACCTAATCGTTTAATTTTTACCCAAGTTGTTTTTTAACGAGAAACTCCCTACACTGTGCTGGTGATTACCATAGACTAAACAAGTAGTAGAAGTGAGGCAATACAAGTGCTCCAGCAATAACAAATAGCTTCCATAAATCATTGGAATTGTCCTTTGATTTCCATTCAGAACAGTGTACTTAAACAGAACTACATATTAAGTGAATTTATAAGAAAGGCGTTTCCTCCTACCCAAGAACATTCGAGAAGAGACAATCTGGGTTATTCTCCCCCCACAGTGTCTGCGGACTTACAACGCTATAAACCGGGTTTCGATACCAGTAGTGGGCAGAGCACGGATAGTTCATTGTGCAGCTTTGTGCTTAATTCAGTTATAACCGAAATTTAAATCATTGCGACTCAACTAAAAGAAAAACTCATGAAGACCGACGTATCATATTGCTCGGAAATCTTGTTTGTAGGCTTAGTGATTTATGACAATCAGTGTTAGTGATTTATGGCTGACAATCAGTGTTAGCAGGTTTAATCTGTTCACTTGTTTCTGGTCACATGTCCAGATAACATGTGCAAGAGAACACGTGTAGCGTATATTCACTCTTATGCTAAACGTGTCGAGGGACATGTAATTTAGTTAATTTGATCATACCTATTGTATCAGTTGTGCTATAAAAATTGTGATAACTCTTAGTTAGAAATAATGGAACTGATTCCATCAGGTCTACAGTGTTGATTATAAGATCGTATGTGAAAAATTCCAGTTTTAATCAATTTATAAACAGACAAGAATGAAGCTATTGGTAGAAGTAAGAAAACATGTAGTGATTCACGTTTCCTGTCAGAATCAGGTAAATACTGAACATGACAAAGAACACACCTGCTGAAATCTCCATGGTAACAGTGGAAGGAAAAATCTAAAAATGATGTCGAATAGCAATACTAGCAGGATTACATTATGATAATAAATATGTAGTTATCTTTTACTGATTTTAATTTATCATCTTTTGTCCCCAAGTGGCTCAGCAGTAAATCTGCAGACTAGTTATGCTAATGTTGAGTTTCGATACTCGTGGAGTGCACAGCACATTATGTAGCTTTGTGCTTAACAACAACAATATGAGAAGTTAGAGAAAAATAAGGATACATTTCTCTAAAGAACAAAACTTTTCAAAAAGATCCGTGTAACTTAACTTAAGACTTTAAGCAACTTTTAACACTGAAATAAGTTCAATGAACTTATGTGATACCATCTCTTGAACTTTTGTCTCTGTAGAGTTTCTAATTATCATTTCAAAGTAATAAAAAGTTATACTAAGTTCAAAACTTACACATAGTTAACATTTCAACATGATAATAACTTATACTTAGTTCAGAACTTATACACAGTTGGATTGACCGTCACATTATAACGCCCCCACGGCTGGGAGGGCGAACATGTTTGGCGCGACTCGGGCGCGAACCCGCGACCCTCGGATTACGAAGCGCACGCCTTAAGGCGCTAGGCCACAAAACTTATACACAGTTACCATTTCAACATGATAATAACTTACACTTAGTTCAAAACTTATACATAGTTACCATTTCAACATGATAATAACTTACACTTAGTTCAAAACTTATACATAGTTACCATTTCAACATGATAATAACTTACACTTAGTTCAAAACTTATACATAGTTACCATTTCAACATGATAATAACTTACACTTAGTTCAAAACTTATACATAGTTACCATTTCAACATGATAATAACTTACACTTAGTTCAAAACTTATACACAGTTAACATTTCAACATGATAATAACTTACACTTAGTTCAAAACTTATACACAGTTAACATTTCAACATGATAATAACTTACACTTAGTTCAAAACTTATACACAGTTAACATTTCAACATGATAATAACTTACACTTAGTTCAAAACTTATACACAGTTACCATTTCAACATGATAATAACTTACACTTAGTTCAAAACTTATACACAGTTAACATTTCAACATGATAATAACTTACACTTAGTTCAAAACTTATACACAGTTAACATTTCAACATGATAATAACTTACACTTAGTTCAAAACTTATACATAGTTACCATTTCAACATGATAATAACTTACACTTAGTTCAAAACTTATACACAGTTAACATTTCAACATGATAATAACTTACACTTAGTTCAAAACTTATACATAGTTACCATTTCAACATGATAATAACTTACACTTAGTTCAAAACTTATACACAGTTAACATTTCAACATGATAATAACTTACACTTAGTTCAAAACTTATACACAATTACAATTTCAACATGATAATAACTTACACTTAGTTCAAAACTTATATACAGTTAACATTTCAACATGATAATAACTTACACTTAGTTCAAAACTTATACATAGTTACCATTTCAACATGATAATAACTTACACTTAGTTCAAAACTTATACACAGTTAACATTTCAACATGATAATAACTTACACTTAGTTCAAAACTTATATACAGTTAACATTTCAACATGATAATAACTTACTCTTAGTTCAAAACTTATACACAGTTAACATTTCAACATGATAATAACTTACACTTAGTTCAAAACTTATATACAGTTAACATTTCAACATGATAATAACTTACTCTTAGTTCAAAACTTATACACAGTTAACATTTCAACATGATAATAACTTACACTTAGTTCAAAACTTATACACAGTTAACATTTCAACATGATAATAACTTACACTTAGTTCAAAACTTATACACAGTTAACATTTCAACATGATAATAACTTACACTTAGTTCAAAACTTATACATAGTTACCATTTCAACATGATAATAACTTACACTTAGTTCAAAACTTATACACAGTTAACATTTCAACATGATAATAACTTACACTTAGTTCAAAACTTATACATAGTTACCATTTCAACATGATAATAACTTACACTTAGTTCAAAACTTATACACAGTTAACATTTCAACATGATAATAACTTACACTTAGTTCAAAACTTATACACAATTACAATTTCAACATGATAATAACTTACACTTAGTTCAAAACTTATATACAGTTAACATTTCAACATGATAATAACTTACACTTAGTTCAAAACTTATACATAGTTACCATTTCAACATGATAATAACTTACACTTAGTTCAAAACTTATACACAGTTAACATTTCAACATGATAATAACTTACACTTAGTTCAAAACTTATATACAGTTAACATTTCAACATGATAATAACTTACTCTTAGTTCAAAACTTATACACAGTTAACATTTCAACATGATAATAACTTACACTTAGTTCAAAACTTATACACAATTACCATTTCAACATGATAATAACTTACACTTAGTTCAAAACTTATACACAATTACCATTTCAACATGATAATAACTTACACTTAGTTCAAAACTTATACATAGTTAACTGGTGCCTAACTGGTGGAACAATGCATTCTAATATTTTTATCTAACAAAAGTATGTTTAATTCGCCTAATTTATTTTTAGATTTACAATAAGTATATTGTTATTGTTACTTAAGGGTTAACTAATTTTAGAAGGTAGTTCAGTAAGTAATGATAAATTATATTGTTATTGTTACTTAAGGGGTAACTAATTTTAGAAGGTAGTTCTGTAAGTAATGATAAATTGAAAAGAAACTTCCATTAGAAGAACGAATTTAAATATCTAATTTCACTTTGTGAAACACTGCTATCTACCGGTAATAACAGTACGTTGGCAACAAAATATTTTAGCCGTTCAACGATGAAAATATATTAATAAAAAAAATCCAACAATTTATTAAGAGCCGTTCTTTACTATTTCATGTACACTGTTTTACTGATTCACAACGCTAAAATCAGGGGTTTGATTCCTCTCTGCAAACACAGCAGATGGTCCGAGGTGGATTTGCTATAAGAGACACACAATCTATGCATTGATTCCAAATAAAAACGTTGGCTCCATCCACAATAAAATAGACATATCATTTCATAATTAATCGTTGTCTATGCTTTCCACTCTGAGTATATTTTATGTAATAACACTTATATATATATTAGGTGAAATATAGCCTCATGTTTAGTTTTGATTTCGACAATCATAAAATAGAAGTGAGGCTACAGATTAATGAACTCCTATCAATCAATACGTATGTATTTTATCCTGTAAATTTCTATATTTTGGGTTTGTAGCTTATACTTTTTGCTATATATCAGCATGTCTCATAGGAAAACCTAGCGGATTTCGTCCAGTAATTTCTCGGAAATTTGCCGTGTTAATACAGTTAAATATAAGATTAAAGAACAGACTTGGTATTTTGTTAATCAAACATAAAATGCTATGAAGAATAAATAATTGATAAGAAAATCAGAACCGTAATAGAGCGTTATAGATAGTAAAGAAGTACAAATAATTATCAAATTAAAAATGATATGTTTATTTTGTGGGCGTAATACAAACATATTTGTAGAGAACCAAGTTACACGTACTGCATATGGGTTATGACGACTTTTATTTATTTCAATAAACAACCTGTATGTTTGCCTTTTAATTATGTGGCGAAAATAAGTGATTGTTGCTTTGTTTTGTATTCTGTAGTTAACATACACGGAAAATCTTAGGCCTAACCAACGTTGAAGGTAATTCGATTAACCCCTAGTGGTATGTAGCACTGAAGCAGATGGATATAAACAAAGTACAAAGTAACGTTACATAAATCAAGTACAACTGTGTAACCGAGAAAGGTCACATTTTTTCTCTACATGAGAGAACAGTATATATATATATATTTATCATTCTCTAAACCTCACTGTGTGACTCAGGAGCCTGTGGTTGACAATGATTATATTGAGCTGTTCCCACGTTCATAACTAGCTTGTTGCTAAAGTTTAGTAGTTAATGTTCTTGGATAATTAGTTTTTATTGAATGTCTAGAAGATTCAGCCAATACATCAATTACGCTAATCACTTGTTCATATCCACCATACTTTTAATGCAATTTATTCTACCATATTCAAAAAAGTTAATATTTCTCTAAACTAAATAAAATATTAACACGCTAAATATATTAACACGCAGTTAATGTTTTTTGAAGAGTTAATAAAGTTCGTTCTGTTGAATGCAAAACTACACAATAGCCACCTACTCTTACCGTCCTTACTTTAAAGTATCTCCCCGCTAGTACAGCGGTAAGTCTACAGATTTACAACGCTAATATCAGGGGCTCGATTCCCTTCGGTGGGCTCAGCAGATAGGCCGAGTTGGCTTTGCTATAAAAGAACACATACACACTTTAAAGTAATACATTTCACATATAATTAATTATTCAACACTACCCCCCGCAAACTTTTGGGCTACTTGTCCAGAACGGATAGTAGCATCTGATTGTTACTCTTATAATGCACTTACAGCCCCAAATAATGCATTTAAAAGTTGTTGTCTTTTCTTCAGGACATAAAGCACAACGTCCTAAGGGCAGGAACAAAAAATACATTTTTATTACTGTACGTTCACGCGATTCTAATGGTTTCTTCTCACTGAAAGGTAAATGAATTCAAGTGTATTTGTTTCTTTTCTTTGATGAACACAAAGTTACGAACTATGTCGTGTGCACCACCAGAGAATGAAATCCGGTTATTAGGGATATAAACCATCAAACTTACCACTGAGCAACTGAAGGGGAGTGTTTCATGTATATTTACAGTTAAATCTAATACTGGTTTAATGAAAAACAAAGTTAGTGGGAGTTAAGTTTATAATGTAGCTTCTGGAATCATGGATTACACGTTAACTAAGTTAGTACGTATATGTAGTACACAAAACAATAATGGAATGGACTACATGTTATTTAAGTAAGTAGACGGATGTATTGCAGAAAACACTCACGGAATAGACTACATGTGAACTGAGTTAGTAAGTGTACATACATGTAGTCCAGCAAACAATCATAGAACACACTATATGTGAACTGAGTTAGTAAGTGTACATACATGTAGTCCAGCAAACAATCATAGAACACACTATATGTGAACTGAGTTAGTAAGTGTACATACATGTAGTCCAGCAAACAATCATAGAACACACTATATGTGAACTGAGTTAGTAAGTGTACATACATGTAGTCCAGCAAACAATCATAGAACACACACTAGTAAGTGTACATACATGTAGTCCAGAACAATCATGAGTTATGTGAAAGTGTACATACATGTAGTCCAGCAAACAATCATAGAACACACTATATGTGAACTGAGTTAGTAAGTGTACATACATGTAGTCCAGCAAACAATCATAGAATACACTACATGTGAACTGAGTTAGTAAGTGTACATACATGTAGTCCAGCAAACAATCATAGAATACACTACATGTGAACTGAGTTAGTAAGTGTACATACATGTAGTCCAGCAAACAATCATAGAATACACTACATGTGAACTGAGTTAGTAAGTGTACATACATGTAGTCCAGCAAACAATCATAGAATACACTATATGTGAACTGAGTTAGTAAGTGTACATACATGTAGTCCAGCAAACAATCATAGAATACACTACATGTGAACTGAGTTAGTAAGTGTACATACATGTAGTCCAGCAAACAATCATAGAATACACTATATGTGAACTGAGTTAGTAAGTGTACATACATGTAGTCCAGCAAACAATCATAGAATACACTACATGTGAACTAAATAAAGTAACTAGTAAGAAACAGAAAACTCGTTCCTAAGCAATTAAAATAGATACTTCAAAAATTTCATAAAACAATAACTTTCTACAGTTTTAAACTACTGTTAGATATTAATAATAATAATCACGTCTATTAATACAAAAAATATTTTCTTATTTCAAAATTTTGAAAAGAACAGAATAGATTGTCTTTATTTTCGACTTATTCGCAAAACGTAAATTACAATCCATTATATTGGTTATTACCTGGGAAGCAACCATAAGAAAACACGACTTATGAGCCCAGAAATTCACTGTTCATGTTTTGATAGATTTCAGATTAAGGTCATTAAATATGTATTCTCCAGTGATATATATATAGTTTGCGAACAAAGTCTTCGATAACGAATACTGAATACAGAACATGTTTTTACTGAAGTTAAAGGCTATGTAACGACAGACACAAAAGGTGTGTTAAAAGTGTAGCAGTTTCTTCTAGTTATCGTGAACAACAGACATGAAAGGTGTGCTAAAAGGGTAGCAGTTTTTCTATTTATCGTGAACAACAGATACAAAAAATGGGTTAAAAGAGTAGCAGTTTCTCCTATTTATCGTGAACAACAGACACAAAAGGTGTGTTAAAAGTGTAGCAGTTTCTTCTATTTATCGTGAACAACAGACACAAAAAATGGGTTAAAAGTGTAGCAGTTTCTTCTATTTATCGTGAACAACAGATACAAAACATGAGTTAATAGAGTAGCAGTTTCTTCTATTTATCGTGAACAACAGATACATAAAAATGGGTTAAAAGAGTAGCAGTTTCTCCTATTTATCGTGAACAACAGACACAAAAGGTGTGTTAAAAGAGTAGCAGTTTCTTCTATTTTTCGTGAACAACAGGTGTGTTAAAAGTGTAGCAGTTTCTTCCATTTATCGTGAACAACAGACACAAAAGATGGGTTAAAAGAGTAGCAGTTTCTTCTATTTATCGTGAACAACAGACACAAAAGGTGTGTTAAAAGTGTAGCAGTTTCTTCTATTTATCGTGAACAACGGATACAAAAGGTGTGTTAAAGGTCAAGAAGTTTCGTGTAATTAGCTTGAGATTAAAGTGTTTGTATGAAATTCTACCTTGTTTTAATCATCTGTAGTTGTACAATGTGACTAGAACTGAAGAGATGAAGTACTAATACATGATGGACAAATATTGTTGAAAATCGTGTGGGATTGCTACATTACATCTCGGTTTTCTACAGAACATTAAAATTAATTAAATATTTTGTTTATATTAATTTATTCATTAATCCAATGCTTATGAAAGCAGAATTTCCAACTATATTAAAATTTAATCTAATAATATTTGACAATTATTCAAATAAATGGTAAATATATTTAAATTTATTAAATTAAAAATGCACATACTGTAATGTACAGTAAACTGATAAACGTATCAGCTTTGGTTAAGGCTGTTAGAAGGATCTTTTTAATTTTATGCAGACCGTGATCTTACATGTACTATAAATGTAAGATTGGTTACTTTAACATACTTTGCTCACCGATAAAGAATTTTGGTCTCCAATAACGTAAAGAATTTTAGGTATTTAAAGGAAGAATGACGTCATATAATAATTGATATAAAACGTAGACCTGTAATTTTGCATACAAGAACATCCATAGGTTAATAATTTTGCAATTATGACATAATGATGAATTATAACTGTGAGTTGAGAATGTGGTCTTTGTCGAGTCAACCACAGATGTTTACTTTCTTTTTCCGCTTCGATACTAGTATTTTATTTATCATTTTCGGTATAGCTACGTGCTTGCTACAGCTCGATTTGTTGGAATTTAAAATGGATTTTAATTTATCTTTATCATTCAATTCTGATTGGCTATTGTAAATACTAAGATATACCACAGTGCTTCCTCAGACAATTCATTATCTACTACTATTACAATAATATGAATTTTAGTAAATAAATGTTGGAAAAAGTTTATAATTTAATTGCTCAGTCAAACGGTAACCAGATATGAATCTTATTTCTATTGATAGTTTCAATATTTCAAACTTGTTTTACAAGTAATGGAACGTACCAGATATGAATCTTATTTCTATTGACAGTTTCAATTGTTTTATGATAAATGTTTCTTTAAATTCAAATAAATAATTACATAATTTTACAGTTTCAATATTTCAAACTTGTTTTACAAGTAATGGAACGTACCAGATATGAATCTTATTTCTATTGACAGTTTCAATTGTTTTATGATAAATGTTTCTTTAAATTCAAATAAATAATTACATAATTTTACAGTTTCAATATTTCAAACTTGTTTTACAAGTAATAAAACGTACCAGATATGAATCTTATTTCTATTGACAGTTTCAATTGTTTTATGATAAATGTTTCTTTAAATTCAAATAAATAATTACATAATTTTACAGTTTCAATATTTCAAACTTGTTTTACAAGTAATGAAACGTACCAGATATGAATCTTATTTCTATTGACAGTTTCAATTGTTTTATGATAAATGTTTTTTTTTTAATTCAAATAAATAATTACATAATTTTACAGTTTCAATATTTCAAACTTGTTTTACAAGTAATGGAACATTCACATGTTCAGCGATAGTTATACGAATCATAAAACCCAAGTTGAGCGCCTTCAAATCACTAGATTAATCTAAGACGTATATTGAGGAAGGCTGAAGCTTTACAAGCACCAAAGGCGTCAACTACACATTTGATAAGCTGTCATTTTATTATATAGTAACAATAACACTAAATTGCTACTAAAGTGCTACTTTGTTATACAGTAGAAATAATCCTAGCCTTTATTAACACTGAATAAACTGTCACTCTCTTTACACAGTGAAAATAATCTTAGATTTCCTTAAAACTAAATAAGCTGTTACTTTGTTGAACAGTTTTACACAGTGACAATAATTCTAGTCTTATTGAACCCTGAATAAACTGTTACATTGTTAAACAGTTTTACACAGAGACAATAATCCTAGTGTTCTTTAATCCTGAATAAACTGTGACATTGTTAAACAGTTTACATAGTGACAATAAAACTTGTCTTCTTCAACACTGAATAAACTGTGACATTGATAAACAGTTTACACATTGACAATAATTCTAGTCTTATTGAACTCTGAATAAACTGTTGCATTGTTAAACAGTTTTACACAGAGACAATAATCCTAGTGTTCTTTAATCCTGAATAAACTGTGACATTGTTAAACAGTTTACATAGTGACAATAAAACTTGTCTTCTTCAACACTGAATAAACTGTGACATTGATAAACAGTTTTACACATTGACAATAATTCTAGTCTTATTGAACTCTGAATAAACTGTTGCATTGTTAAACAGTTTTACACAGAGACAATAATCCTAGTGTTCTTCAACCCTGAATAAACTGTGACATTGTTAAACAGTTTTACACAGTGATAATAATCCTAGTCTTCTTCAGCACTGAATAAACTGACACATTGTTAAATAGTTTTACACAATGACAATAATCCTAGTGTTCTTTAACACTGAATAAACTGTGACATTGTTAAACAGTTTTACCCAGTGATAATAATCCTAGTGTTCTTCAACACTGAATAAATTGTGACATTGTTAAACAGTTTTACACAGTGACAATAATCCTAGTGTTCTTCAACCCTGAATAAACTGTGACATTGTTAAACAGTTTTACACAGTGATAATAATCCTAGTCTTCTTCAGCACTGAATAAACTGACACATTGTTAAATAGTTTTACACAATGACAATAATCCTAGTGTTCTTTAACACTTAATAAACTGTGACATTGTTAAACAGTTTTACCCAGTGATAATAATCCTAGTGTTCTTCAACACTGAATAAATTGTGACATTGTTAAACAGTTTTACACAGTGACAATAATCCTAGTCTCCTTCAACTCTGAATAAACTGTGACATTGTTAAATAGTTTTACATCGTGAGAATAATCGTAGTCTTCTTCAACACTGAATATAATGTGACATTGTTAAACAGTTTTACACAGTGAAAATAATCGTAGTCTTCTTCAACACTGAATAAACTGTGACATTGTTAACTATTTATTGACTACTGAACTACTCGCTTACTTATTAACTACTTAACTACTTATTGACTACTGAACTACTCACTTACTTATTAACTACTTAACTA
Source organism: Tachypleus tridentatus (assembly GCF_004210375.1). Lineage (NCBI taxonomy): Eukaryota > Metazoa > Arthropoda > Merostomata > Xiphosura > Limulidae > Tachypleus > Tachypleus tridentatus. Next base: position 2,219,827 of record NC_134837.1, on the reverse strand, counting down.
CTTATTGACCACTGAACTACTCACTTACTTATTAACTACTTAACTACTTATTGACTACTGAACTACTCACTTCGTTATTAACTACTTAACTTCTTATTGACTACTGAACTACTCACTTACTTATAAACTACTTAACTACTTATTGACCACTGAACTACTCACTTACTTATTAACTACTTAACTATTTATTGACTACTGAACCACTCACTTACTTATTATCTACTTAACTGCTTATTGACTACTGAACTACTCACTTACTTATAAACTACTTAACTACTTATTGACTACTGAACTACTAACTTACTTATGAACTACTTAACTACTTATTGACTACTGAACTACTAACTTACTTATGAACTACTTAACTATTTATTGACTACTGAACTACTCACTTACTTATAAACTACTTTACTATTTATTGACTACTGAGCTACTCACTTAGTTATTAACTACTTAACTATTTATTGACTATTTAACTACTCACTTAATTATAAACTACTTAACTATTTATTGACTACTTAACTACTCACTTACTTAATAACTACTTAACTATTTATTGACTACTGAACTACTCATTTACTTATAAACTACTTAACTATTTATTGACTACTGAACTACTCATTTATTAACTACTTAACTATTTATTGACTATTTAACTACTCACTTACTTATTAACTACTTAACTACTTATTGACTAGTTAACTACTCACTTAATAATAAACTACTTAACTACTTATTGACTGCTGAACTACTCACTTAGTTATGAACTACTTAACTACTTATTAACTACTGAATTACTCACTTACTTATAAACTTCTTAACTACTTATTGACTATTGAACTACTTACTTACTTATAAACTACTTAACTACTTATTGACTGCTAAACTACTCACTTACTTATAAACTACTTAACTTCTTATTGACTACTGAACTACTCACTTACTTATAAACTACTTAACTACTTATTGACTACTGAACTACTCACTTACTTATAAACTACTTAACTACTTATTGACTACTGAACTACTCACTTACTTATACTAACTACTTAACTTCTTATTGACTACTGAACTACTCACTTACTTACTAACTACTTAACTTCTTATTGACTACTGAACTACTCACTTACTTATAAACTACTTAACTATTTATTGACTACTGAACTACTCACTTACTTATTAACTACTTAACTATTTATTGACTACTGAACTACTCACTTACTTATAAACTACTTAACTACTTATTGACTACTGAATTACTCATTTATTAACTACTTAACTATTTATTGACTACTGAACTACTCACTTACTTATAAACTACTTAACTACTTATTGACTACTGAACTACTCATTTATTAACTACTTAACTACTTATTGACTACAGAACTACTCATTTATTAACTACTTAACTACTTATAGACTACTGAACTACTCACTTACTTATTAACTACTTAACTACTTATTGACTACTTAACTACTCACTTAGTTATGAACTACTTAACTACTTATTGACTACTGAACTACTCACTTAGTTATTAACTACTTAACTTCTTATTGACTACTGAACTACTCACTTACTTATAAACTACTTAACTACTTATTGACTACTGAACTACTCACTTACTTATTAACTACTTAACTATTTATTGACTACTGAACCACTCACTTACTTATTATCTACTTAACTGCTTATTGACTACTGAACTACTCACTTACTTATAAACTACTTAACTACTTATTGACTACTGAACTACTCACTTACTTATTAACTACTTAACTACTTATTAACTACTTAACTACTCACTTACTTATTAACTACTTAACTACTCACTTACTTATAAACTACTTAACTACTTATTGACTACTGAACTACTAACTTACTTATGAACTACTTAACTACTTATTGACTACTGAACTACTAACTTACTTATGAACTACTTAACTATTTATTGACTACTGAACTACTCACTTACTTATAAACTACTTTACTATTTATTGACTACTGAACTACTCACTTACTTATAAACTACTTAACTACTTATTGACTACTGAGCTACTCACTTAGTTATTAACTACTTAACTATTTATTGACTATTTAACTACTCACTTAATTATAAACTACTTAACTATTTATTGACTACTTAACTACTACTATTCTTACTTAATAAACTACTTAACTATTTATTGACTACTGAACTACCTTACTTACTTACTAACTACTTAACTCTTATTGACTACTGAACTACCTCACTTACTTACTTACTTAACTACTTAACTTCTTATTGACTACTGAACTACCACTTACTTATAAACTACTTAACTACTTATTGACTACTGAACTATTCTCACTTACTTATAAACTACTTAACTACTTATTGACTACTGAACTACCACTTACTTATTAACTACTTAACTCTCTTATTGACTACTGAACTACTCACTTACTTACTAACTAACTACTTAACTCCTCTTATTGACTACTGAACTACTCACTTACTTATAAACTACTTAACTACTTATTGACTACTGAACTACTCATTTACTTATTAACTACTTAACTATTTTTATTGACTACTGAACTACTCTACTTACTTATAAACTACTTAACTACTTATTGACTACTGAATTACTTATTTATTAACTACTTAACTATTTATTGACTACTGAACTACTCACTTACTTATAAACTACTTAACTACTTATTGACTACTGAACTACTCTATTTATTAAACTACTTAACTACTTATTGACTACTGAACTACTCACTTTACTTATAAACTACTTAACTACTTATTGACTACTGAACTACTCTACCTCTACTTATAAACTACTTAACTACTTATTGACTACTGAACTACTCATTTACTTATTAACTACTTAACTATTTTAACTACTATTTAACTACTCCACTTTAATTATGAACTACTAACTACACTTATTGACTCACTTAACTACTCACACTTACTTATAAACTACTTAACTACTTATTGACTACTTAACTACTGAATTACCTTACTAACTTACTTATAACTACTTAACTACTTATTGACTACTTAACTACTTACTTACTTATAAACTACTTACTTAACTACTTATTGACTACTGAACTACTCTCACTTACTTATAAACTACTTAACTACTTATTGACTACTGAACTACTCACTTACTTATTAACTACTTAACTACTTATTGACTACTTAACTACTCACTTACTTCTAACTACTTAACTACTCAATTTACTTATAAACTACTTAACTACTTTATTGACTACTGAACTACTAACTTACTTTATGAACTACTTAACTACTTATTGACTACTGAACTACTAACTTACTTATGAACTACTTAACTATTTATTGACTACTGAACTACTCACTTACTTATAAACTACTTTACTATTTATTGACTACTGAACTACTTCACTTACTTATAAACTACTTAACTACTTATTGACTAACTACTATTGAACTACCTACTTACTTATTAACTACTTAACTATTTATTGACTACTTAACTACTCACTTACTTATAAACTACTTAACTATTTATTGACTACTTAACTACTTACTTACTTAATAAACTCACTTAACTATTTATTGACTACTGAACTACTCACTTACTTATTAACTACTTAACTTTATTGACTACTGAACTACTCACTTACTTATAAACTACTTAACTCATCTTATTGACTCACTGAAACTACCTACTTACTTATAAACTACTTAACTACTTATTGACTACTGAACTACTCACTTACTTATAAACTACTTAACTACTTATTGACTACTGAACTACTCACTTACTTATTAACTACTTAACTACTTATTGACTACTGAACTACTCACTTACTTATAAACTACTTAACTACTTATTGACTACTGAACTACTCACTTACTTATTAACTACTTAACTATTTATTGACTACTGAACTACTCACTTACTTATAAACTACTTAACTACTTTATTGACTACTGAATTTATTTATTAACTACTTAACTATTTATTGACTACTGAACTACTCACTTACTTATAAACTACTTAACTACTTATTGACTACTGAACTACTCATTTATTAACTACTTAACTACTTATTGACTACAGAACTACTCACTTATTTATTAACTACTTAACTACTTATTGACTACTGAACTACTCACTTACTTATTAACTACTTAACTACTTATTGACTACTTAACTACTCACTTAGTTATGAACTACTTAACTACTTATTGACTACTTAACTACTCACTTACTTATAAACTACTTAACTACTTATTGACTACTGAATTACTCACTTACTTATAAACTACTTAACTACTTATTGACTATTGAACTACTCATTTACTTATTAACTACTTAACTATTTATTGACTATTTAACTACTCACTTAATTATAAACTACTTAACTACTTATTGACTACTTAACTACTCACTTACTTATAAACTACTTAACTACTTATTGACTACTGAATTACTCACTTACTTATAAACTACTTAACTACTTATTGACTACTGAACTACTTACTTACTTATAAACTACTTAACTACTTATTGACTACTGAACTACTCACTTATTTATTAACTACTTAACTACTTATTGACTACTTAACTACCACTTACTTATTATTAACTACTTAACTACCACTTACTTTATAAACTACTTAACTATTTATTGACTACTGAACTACTCACTTACTTATTATTAACTACTTAACTCTTATTGACTACTGAACTACTCACTTACTTATTAACTACTTAACTCACCACTTCACTTATTAACTACTTTAACTACTTTATTGACTACTGAATTACTCACACTTACTTATAAACTACTTAACTACTTATTGACTACTGAATACTCACTTACTTATGAACTACTTAACTACTTATTGACTACTTAACTACTCATTTACTTATAAACTACTTAACTACTTACTGACTACTGAATTACTCACTTACTTATAAACTACTTAACTACTTAATGACTATTGAACTACTTACTAACTTATAAACTACTTAACTACTCACTTACTTATAAACTATTTAACTATTATTGACTACTGAACTACCTTACTCACTACTTATTAACTACTTAACTATTTATTGACTACTTAACTACTCACTTACTTATTAACTACTTAACTACTTATTGACTACTGAACTACTCACTTACTTATAAACTACTTAACTACTTATTGACTACTGAACTACTCACTTACTTATTAACTACTTAACTATTTATTGACTATTTAACTACTCACTTAATTATAAACTATATAACTATTTATTGACTACTTAACTACTCACTTACTTATTAACTACTTACTTTAACTACTTATTAACTACTGAACTACTCACTTAGTTATGAACTACTTAACTACTTATTGACTACTTAACTACTCACTTACTTATAAACTACTTACTTACTTATAAACTACTTAACTATTTATTAACTACTGAACTACTCACTTACTTATAAACTACTTAACTACTTATTGACTACTGAACTACTCATTTATTAACTACTTAACTATTTATTGATTACTGAACTACTCACTTACTTATAAACTACTTAACTACTTATTGACTACTGAACTACTCACTTACTTATAAACTACTTAACTATTTATTGACTACTGAACTACTCATTTACTTATAAACTACTTAACTATTTATTGACTACTGAACTACTCATTTATTAACTACTTAACTATTTATTGACTATTTAACTACTCACTTACTTATTAACTACTTAACTACTTATTGACTAGTTAACTACTCACTTAATTATAAACTACTTAACTACTTATTGACTGCTGAACTACTCACTTTAGTTATGAACTAACTACTTATTAACTACTGAATTAACTCACTTACTTATAAACTACTTAACTACTTATTGACTATTGAACTACTCTACTTACTTATAAACTACTTAACTACTTATTGACTACTGAACTACTCACTTACTTATAAACTACTTAACTACTTATTGACTACTGAACTACTCATTTATTAACTACTTAACTACTTATTGACTACTGAACTACTAACTTACTTATGAACTACTTAACTATTTATTGACTACTGAACTACTCACTTACTTATAAACTACTTTACTATTTATTGACTACTGAACTACTCACTTACTTATAAACTACTTAACTACTTATTGACTACTGAGCTACTCACTTAGTTATTAACTACTTAACTATTTATTAACTATTTAACTACTCACTTAATTATAAACTACTTAACTATTTATTGACTACTTAACTACTCACTTACTTATTAACTACTTAACTATTTATTGACTACTGAACTACTCACTTACTTATTAACTACTTAACTTCTTATTGACTACTGAACTACTCACTTACTTATAAACTACTTAACTACTTATTGACTACTGAACTACTCACTTACTTATAAACTACTTAACTACTTATTGACTACTGAACTATTCACTTACTTATAAACTACTTTAACTATTTATTGACTACTGAACTACTCACACTTACTTATAAACTACTTAACTATTTATTGACTACTGAACTACTTCACTTACTTATTAACTACTTTAACTATTTATTGACTACTGAACTACTATTACTTACTTATAAACTACTTAACTACTTATTGACTACTGAACTACTCACTTACTTTATTAACTACTTAACTATTTATTGACTATTGAACTACTCACTTACCTATAAACTATTAACTATTTATTGACTACTTAACTACTCACTTACTTATTAACTACTTAACTATTTATTAACTATTTAACTACTCACTTAATTATAAACTACTTAACTATTTATTGACTACTTAACTACTCACTTACTTATAAACTACTTAACTATTTATTGACTACTGAACTACTCACTCTACTTATTAACTACTTAACTACTTATTGACTACTGAACTACCACACTTACTTATAAACTACTTAACTACTTTATTGACTACTGAACTACTTCATTTACTTATAAACTACTTAACTACTTATTGACTACTGAACTACTCACTTACTTATAAACTACTTTACTATTTATTGACTACTGAACTACTCACTTACTTATTAACTACTTAACTATTTATTGACTACTGAACTACTCACTTACTTATAAACTACTTAACTACTTATTGACTACTGAACTACTCACTTACTTATTAACTACTTAACTATTTATTGACTATTTAACTACTCTCTTAATTATAAACTATATAACTATTTATTGACTACTTAACTACTCACTTACTTATTAACTACTTAACTACTTATTAACTACTGAACTACTCACTTAGTTATGAACTACTTAACTACTTATTGACTACTTAACTACTCACTTACTTATAAACTACTTAACTACTTATTGAATACTGAACTACTCACTTACTTCTAAACTACTTAACTACTTATTGACTACTGAACTACTCATTTATTAACTACTTAACTATTTATTGACTACTGAACTACTCACTTACTTATAAACTACTTAACTACTTATTGACTACTGAACTACTCACTTACTACTTATAAACTACTTAACTATTTATTGACTACTGAACTACTTACTTACTTATAAACTACTTAACTATTTATTGACTACTGAACTACTCATTTACTTATAAACTACTTAACTATTTATTGACTACTGAACTACTCATTTATTAACTACTTAACTATTTATTGACTATTTAACTACTCACTTACTTATTAACTACTTAACTACTTATTGAATACTTAACTACTCACTTAACTTATAAACTACTTAACTACTTATTGACTACTGAACTACTAACTTACTTATACTATGAACTACTTAACTATTTATTGACTACTGAACTACCTCACTTACTTATAAACTACTTAACTATTTATTGACTACTGAACTACTCACTCTACTTATAAACTACTTAACTACTTATTGACTACTGAACTACTTATTTACTTATTAACTACTTAACTATTTATTGACTATTTAACTACTGACTTACTATTATAAACTACTTAACTATTTATTGACTACTTTTAATTACTTACTCATTTTACTACTTATTAACTACTTAACTATTTATTGACTACTGAACTACCTCACTTACTTATTAACTACTTAACTACTTATTGACTACTGAACTACTCACACTTACTTATAAACTACTTAACTATCTTATTGACTACTGAACTACTCACTTACTTATAAACTACTTAACTACTTATTGACTACTGAACTACTCACTTACTTATAAACTACTTTACTATTTATTGACTACTGAACTACTCACTTACTTATTAACTACTTAACTATTTATTGACTACTGAACTACTCACTTACTTATAAACTACTTAACTACTTATTGACTACTGAACTACTCACTTATTTATTAACTACTTAACTATTTATTGACTACTGAACTACTCACTTACTTATTAACTACTTAACTACTTATTGACTACTGAACTACTTTTACTTATTAACTACTTAACTACTTATTGACTACTTAACTACTCACTTACTTATAAACTACTTACTTACTTATAAACTACTTAACTACTTATTGAATACTGAACTACTCACTTACTTATAAACTACTTAACTACTTATTGACTACTGAACTACTCATTTATTAACTACTTAACTATTTATTGATTACTGAACTACTCACTTACTTATAAACTACTTAACTACTTATTGACTACTGAACTACTCACTTACTTATAAACTACTTAACTATTTATTGACTACTGAACTACTCATTTACTTATAAACTACTTAACTATTTATTGACTACTGAACTACTCATTTATTAACTACTTAACTATTTATTGACTATTTAACTACTCACTTACTTATTAACTACTTAACTACTTATTGACTACTGAACTACTCACTTACTTATAAACTACTTAACTACTTATTGACTACTGAACTACTCATTTATTAACTACTTAACTACTTATTGACTACTGAACTACTCTACTTACTTATTAACTACTTAACTATTTATTGACTAGTTAACTACTCACTTACTTATAAACTACTTAACTACTTATTGACTGCTGAACTACTCACTTGCTTATAAACTACTTAACTACTTATTAACTACTGAATTACTCACTTACTTATAAAATACTTAACTACTTATTGACTATTGAACTACTTACTTACTTATAAACTACTTAACTACTTATTGACTACTGAACTACTCACTTACTTATAAACTACTTAACTACTTATTGACTACTAAACTACTCATTTATTAACTACTTAACTATTTATTGACTACTGAACTACTTCACTTACTTATAAACTACTTAACTACTTTATTGACTACTGAACTACTCTCAACTTACTTATAAACTACTTAACTACTTATTGACTACTGAACTACTAACAACTTACTTATAAACTACTTAACTATTTATTGACTACTGAACTACTCTATTTTACTTATAAACTACTCTAACTATTTATTGACTACTGAACTACTCATTTACTTATAAACTACTTAACTAACTATTTATTGACTACTGAATTACTTAACTACTTACATAACTACTTAACTATTATTTATTAACTATTTAACTACTCTACTTACTTATAAACTACTCTTAACTATTTATTGACTACTTAACTACTCATACTTTACTTATAAACTACTTAACTATTTATTGACTACTGAACTACTACTCTTCACACTTACTTATTAACTACTTAACTTCTTATTGACTACTGAACTACCACTTACTTATAAACTACTTAACTACTTATTGACTACTGAACTACTCACTCTTTTATAAACTACTTAACTACTTATTGACTACTGAACTACCACTTACTTATTAAACTACTTTACTATTTATTGACTACTGAACTACTCTACTCTACTTATTAACTACTTAACTATTTATTGACTACTGAACTACTCTACTTACTTATAAACTACTTAACTACTTATTGACTACTGAACTACTTCACTTACTTATTAAACTCACTTAACTATTTATTGACTATTTAACTACTCTCACTCTACTTATTATAAACTACTTAACTACTTATTAACTACTGAACTCATCTCACTTAGTTATGAACTACTTTAACTACTTATTGACTACTTAACTACTCACTTACTTATAAACTACACTTACTTACTTTATAAACTACTTAACTACTTATTAACTACTTAACTACTCACTTACTTATTATAACTACTTACTTACTTATAAACTACTTTAACTATTTATTAACTACTGAACTACTCACTTACTTATAAACTACTTGCACTGAACTTATTGACTACTGAACTACTCATTTATTAACTACTTAACTATTTATTGACTACTGAACTACTTCACTTACTTATAAACTACTTAACTACTTTATTGACTACTGAACTACTCACTTACTTATAAACTACTTAACTATTTATTGACTACTGAACTATCTCATTTACTTATAAACTACTTAACTATTTATTGACTACTGAACTACTTATTTATTAACTACTTTAACTATTTATTGACTATTTAACTACTCACTCCACTTATTAACTACTTAACTATTTATTGACTAGTTAACTACTCACTTAATTATAAACTACTTAACTACTTATTGACTGCTGAACTACTCACTTCCTTATAAACTACTTAACTACTTATTACAACTACTGAATTACTCACTTACTTATAAACTACTTAACTACTTATTGACTATTGAACTACTACTTCTACTTATAAACTACTTAACTACTTATTGACTGCTGAACTACTCACTTACTTATAAACTACTTAACTACTTATTGACTACTGAACTACTCATTTATTAACTACTTAACTACTTATTGACTACTGAACTACTAACTTACTTATGAACTACTTTTAACTATTTATTGACTACTGAACTACTTCATACTTACTTATAAACTACTTTTAAATATTTATTGACTACTGAACTACTCACTTACTTATAAACTACTTAACTACTTATTGACTACTGAGCTACTCACTTAGTTATTAACTACTTAACTATTTATTAACTATTTAACTACTCACTTAATTATAAACTACTTAATTATTTATTGACCTACTACTTAACTACTCACCACTACTTATTAACTACTTAACTATTTATTGACTACTGAACTACTCAATTTCATTACTTATTAACTACTTAACTTCTTATTGACTACTGAACTACTCACTTACTTATAAACTACTTAACTACTTATTGACTACTGAACTACTCACTTACTTGCATAAACTACTTTAACTATTTATTGACTACTGAACTACTCTACTTACTTATTAAACTACTTTTGAATACTATTTATTGACTACACTGACTCTACTTACTTATAAACTACTTAATTATCTTACTGACTACTGAACTACCTACTCTACTTACTTAACTACTTAAACTACTTAACTATTTATTGACTCATTTAACTACTCTCTTAATTATACAAACTATTAACTATTTATTGACTATTTTAACTACTCACTTACTTATAAACTACTTAACTACTTATTGACTACTGAACTACTCACTTTTACTTATGAACTACTTAACTACTTATTGACTACTTGACTACTACTCACTTACTTATAAACTACTTAACTACTTATTGACTACTGAACTACTACCTACTTATAAAACTACTTAACTACTTATTGACTACTGAACTACTACTTCCTTATTTATTAACTACTTAACTATTCCATTGATTACTGAACTACCTCATCACTTACTTATAAACTACTTAACTACTTATTGACTACTGAACTACTCACTTACTTATAAACTACTTAACTATTTATTGACTACTGAACTACTCATTTACTTATAAACTACTTAACTATTTATTGACTACTGAACTACTCATTTATTAACTACTTAACTATTTATTGACTATTTAACTACTCACTTACTTATTAACTACTTAACTACTTATTGACTACTTAACTACTCACTTACTTATAAACTACTTAACTACTTATTGACTACTGAACTACTAACTTACTTATGGAATTAACTACTTAACTATTTATTGACTACTGAACTACCTACTTACTCCTACTATAAAACTACTTAACTACTTATTGACTACTGAACTACCACTTTTATTTATTAACTACTTAACTATTTATTAACTATTTAACTACTCACTTAATTTATAAACTACTTAACTATTTATTGACTACTTAATCTTCACTACTTATTTACAACTAATTTCTTAACTATTTATTTGACTACTGAACTACTTCACTTACTTATTAACTACTTAACTTCTTATTGACTACTGAACTACCTACTTACTTATAAACTACTTAACTCTTATTGACTACTGAACTACACATACTTACTTATAAACTACTTAACTACTTATTGACTACTGAACTACCTGAACACCTCTTACTATAAACTACTTAACTATTTATTGACTACTGAACTACTCAACTTACTTATTAACTACTTAACTATTTATTGACTACTGAACTACTCACTTACTTATAAACTACTTAACTACTTATTGACTACTGAACTACTCACTTACTTATTAACTACTTAACTATTTATTGACTATTTAACTACTCTCTTAATTATAAACTATATAACTATTTATTGACTACTTAACTACTCACTTACTTATTAACTACTTAACTACTTATTAACTACTTAACTACTCACTTACTTACTAAACCACTTATTTACTACTTATAAACTACAATTAACTACTTATTGACTACTTGAACTACTCACTTACTTCTAAACTACTTAACTACTTATTGACTACTGAACTACTCATATTTATTAACTACTTAACTATTTATTGATTACTGAACTACTCACTTTACTTATAAACTACTTAACTTAATACTTATTGACTACTGAACTACTCACTTACTTATAAACTACTTAACTATTTATTGACTACTGAACTACTCATTTACTTATAAACTACTTAACTATTTATTGACTACTGAACTACTCATTTATTAACTACTTAACTATTTATTGACTATTTAACTACTCACTTACTTATTAACTACTTAACTACTTATTGACTGCTGAATTACTCTCACTCTAGCTTATAAACTACTTAACTACTTATTGACTACTGAACTACCTGTATTTATTAACTACTTAACTACTTATTGACTACTGAACTACTTACTTACTTATTAACTACTTAAGTATTTATTGACTAGTTAACTACTCACTTAATTATAAACTACTTAACTACTTATTGACTGCTGAACTACTCACTTGCTTATAAACTACTTAACTACTTATTGACTACTGAACTACTCAACTTACTTATTAAACTTTAACTACTTATTGACTATTGAACTACTTACACTTACTTATAAACTACTTAACTACTTATTGACTACTGAACTACTCACTCTTAATTATACTACTACTTTAACTACTTATTTTGACTACTGAACTACTATTTATTAACTACTTAACTACTTATTGACTACTGAACTACTCACTTACTTATAAACTACTTAACTACTTATTGACTACTGAACTCTACTAACTTACTTATAAACTACTTAACTATTTATTGACTACTGAACTACTCACTTACTTACTTATAAACTACTTTACTATTTATTGACTACTGAACTACTTCTACTTTTACTTATAAACTACTTAACTACTTATTGACTACTGAACTACTCAATTTACTTACTTATTAACTACTTAACTATTTATTGACTATTTAACTACTCAATACCTAATTATAAACTACTTAACTATTTATTGACTACTTAACTACTCACTTACTTATTAACTACTTAACTATTTATTGACTACTGAACTACTCATACTTACTTATTAACTACTTAACTACTTATTGACTACTGAACTACTCACTTACTTATAAACTACTTAACTACTTATTGACTACTGAACTACTCTCACTTACTTATAAACTACTTAACTACTTATTGACTACTGAACTACTCAACTACTTATAAACTACTTAACTATTTATTGA